>NW_027185852.1:10766041-10820622 GCF_028583685.1 Petaurus breviceps papuanus
TATATATATATATATATATATATATATATATATATATAATAACCCTATTACCCCCATTTCAACCACATGGAAACTGAGGCTTAGAGGGTTTTACCCAAGGTCACACAGCAAAGCTAGTTAGTGCCTGAGGTGGGATTTTGGATTTAGATCTTCCCAGCTCTGGTCCATTGATCGATTTGTTACCCCAAGCTTCCTTTCAATCCACCTGAGCCTATATGCTTGATAGCCTGCTAACCCACATTAAACTGCTTAGACCTGGTTTTAGATCATAGAATAGGGGCATACTGGGATGGTTGATATAGAGACACACTTGGAGTCAGCAAGACCTTGATTCAAGTCTTACCTCAGACACATACTGGTTATGTGACCCTGGGCATTTCACTTAACTACCCAGTGCCCTAGGCAAGACTCTTCTGACCATAAACTACAGATCAGGGACCACCTGCATTGGTAGTGGGAGTTTTCTCATCTGAAAATTACTTTTACCATTGAAATCACCTCCTGTGCACTGGATGTTCTTAGAATCCCCAGTTTTCTTCAAAGCTCAGTTTAGCACAATCTCCTCCATAAAGTCTTTCCTGATGTCTCCCAGGGCCACACCCCCAAGCCTCATATTATCTTTGCACATATTTATATGTGCCCATAGTATCGCGCCCAACAGCACATACACTCCTTCAGGGCAGGCATCATTTCATTTGTATTTTTGTATTCAGAGTGCTTAGCATCTGGAACATAGTAGGTACTTAATGAATGCATGTACATTGATTGCACATAGTAGGCATTTAATATATTGATTATCTGTCAATCAGACTATTTCTTGAGTCTGGAGGGCAGTTTTCACCAAACTGAGGTGGTATCAGGGTGGGGGGGGGATTGTGAATGAAAGCCCAAGGCTGGTCATCTTCAGAATTTGGTCACTTCAACACATGTAGTTAGTTTCCTTTTGTGTGGTTTCCTCATTTACAAAAATGAATGGCTTAAGCTGGATTCTCTCTAAGTTTGTTCCCAAACTTGTATCCTGTGGTTCTGTCATCATCAGGTTTTCCCTGAGACACCCCCAGAGGCTGTACACTCATTGTCCCGGAATATTCAAAAATAGAATGTTGTTGGTGTCTCCTTGTTGCTAAAAATAAGCAGACAGGAAAATAACCATATACCATAGAAAAGGAAATTGAGGCTGGTCACGTGTCTTGTGCTCTCTGTGTTTCATTTCAAGAAAACAGGGGCTCCTTGAGAAATGTGATTTCCTTCCCTCTGAAGTCTTCAATAGGAAATTAACATAGAAAAAATGTTCTTTATTAGCAGATTTTCCATATGAAAATGGACTTGATTTTTCTCTTTTGCTCTAGAATTTCATCTTTGAAAACTTCGTGTTATTTCTTTAGAGCTGGGATATGAGGAAACTGAGGATCAAGGTGGGATGATTGTCCTGAGAAAGCTGTCCCTTCCATCTTTCACCATCTACTAGCACCCTCCTAGGGGCTTTTTGGTGCCTGTTTAACTTTGGCCTGGTTTCATGACGGAGAGTGCAGCTTATTTTCCTCTCACAGTGAAAAGGAAGGGTTTCCTGAAAGGCAGTGCATGGGAGCCGGCATGCAGCCACAGTGACTGGTGAACCAAAATGGTGCCTCTCTTTAGTTGTAGGGAAACAGGAGAGATGAAAGCAAAGATGCAGGGCCACGTTTGCCTTTGAGTTTCCATCTTCCGTAGTTCACCACCTTCCCTGATTTAAAGAAGAAAATCACATGAATAATGTATGTTAACTGGGGTCTGTGCAGTTCCCAGTGACCATAAACACCAAGAAGAATGGTTTAGACACACCGGTGTCCTTGAGGACTTTGTGGCCTGATCAGGCAGCTGGTTGGAGTGCAGTTTAAAGGCTCACAAAATCCTTTACAAATATGATCTCATTACCACAGCCCATGGGGGGTAGATGCTTTTATTATCCTCACTTTAGAGATGGAGAAACTGAGGCTGAGAGAGGTTAAGTCACTTTCTAGTAAGGTCTGAGGTAGGCTTTGAATTCAGGTCTTCCTGACTCAGACTCCAGCACTGTGCCCACAGTGCCCCCTGAGCTGTATATAATAATCTCACTCTACTCTTCTATGGTTAGGTCAACTCTGGGATACACTGTTCAGTTTGGAGGAGGAGGACCATGTTTTAGGCAGAACATTGAAAGGCTGGATGAGTTTGCCTGTGCAGAGGAGGCCAGCCAGGCTGGAGAAGGGCCCTATGTCCTTCCAGAGGAGGAGAATTTGGAGGAATGAGAAGGAAAGGCCCAGGGAAGATATGAGAGCTGTCTGCCGGTACTTAAGGGCACCATGGCTTTAGGGCTGGAAGGCCATCTGATTCACCTCTTCCCATTTTACATATGAGAAAACATAAGATCACATAAGCAATAGAAGGAAAGACAGGATTTGAACCCAGAACTTCCAAGTCATCAGCTCCCTGCTGCCTAGATGAACCCTGAACATAGAAAGCATTCAATAGAAGTGGACTGCATAAATGATTAGTTTAAAGATGCAGAAGCAAGAGGACCTCCCTTCACCCCCAGACATCTTCACTCACTCATATCTGCTGACCATCATGGCATCTCAGAGTTGGAATGTCTCTACCCCTACAACCTCCACAGCAAGTCAGTCCACAAACGTATCTTGTCTTACCTGCTTACTATGTGTCAAGGATTGTGCTGAGTACTTGGGATACAAGAAAAGTAAAAACCAATCCGGTCCTCGAGGGATTTAGATTATTAGATTAATATAAATTTATTAAGAACCATCTATGTGCCAGTGAAGTCAACAAGCATTTATTAAGTGCCTGCTGAATGCTCCAGGCATTGTTCTAAGCACTGCAGATACAAAAAGAGGCAAAAATATGGTCTTTGTCCTCAATTGGTTCTCACTAGAATGAAGACCTAAGAGGAGGGGGCAGCCCGTTCAGTGATTTTGTTTTAGGAATTATTAGGGAGCTTTTTTTCCCATCAAGACTTCACTTCCATCCTTCCATGAATCAGGCAGAGGTGATTTCCTGGCCTGCTAAGCCCCTGCAGTCTGTTCACAGGCATGCTAGTTGGCATCGGATTCCAGGGAATGGGAAGGGGAGGGGAACATTCCAGACACCACAGAGCTTTTAGGAGAATGGTATTGACTTTGGTGGCTGCAAAGCTTGGCCTCTTTTGGAGAAGTCCATTTCTCTGAGTGGAGGTGAGCTCCCCGGCCCGAGGGGCGATAAATGCCCAGCGATTGAGCAGACATTGATTGTTTGATCATCCCTAGAAGTTTATTGTAAGTGAATCTGCACTCCATGTTCTCGGGCCTTCCCGGAATCTGGGCTATAATTGGAAAGCAGAGCGGCATATAGAAAAGCAATCATTCTGCCTTGCTGCCAGGAGAAAATAGCAAGTTTGATATTTATATGCTGACAGTTCTGTTGGTTGGAGCCCTCCTGGACAGGGAGGATGCTTCCCCTGGCATGAGGGGAGCCTCTGGGGTGCTATGGTAGATGGATGCTTGGAACCAGAGACCCAGAAAAGCAAAGCCTCGTGGGCCCGAGGTAGGTGAAGCTCAGCAGGGTCAGGGCACAAGATCTTGGACTTGAAAGTGGAAGGGGCTGCTGAAGGCATCCTGCCCACCTCCATCATTTTACAAAAAGGGAAACTAAGGCCCAGGGGGAGAATTGACTTCCCTGAGGTCTCTCCAGATGACATCTGAATCCTTTCCTTAATAGTGTTGTTGTTAGTGCCAGAGAGATGTGTTAAAATGTGGGCTTGAACCCTGGGAAGCCACAGATTTTTTTTTTCCCTTCAAAGTGATGGACTTCATTCCTCTTGACCTGGGTTCAAGCCTTGATTCTGGGACATAACAGCTGTGATTTTGGCCAGATTCCATCATCTCTCTGACCAGATGGAGGTTTGGATTGCTGACCTTAAAGGTACCTTCCAGTTTTCACTATCTAGGAATAAGATTGAAATGTACTTGATGGGGGTGTGTTCATGACCAGAAGAGCCAGAAATTCTCTTTTTTGTGAGTCTGATAATTTTCTTTCATTCACTCATTCATCTATTCATCCATCCATCCATCCATCAATCATTCATTTATTTATCTTGTGGTGGTTTCACTGTTTTGATGATAAATTTTGTCTTGAAATAAAATATAGACTGCAACAAACTCTTAGATAAGTACTAGGGCGTTCTCACCTGTCGCCCTCACCTTCCGAGGCCTTGTGAGGGGCAGGTTCTGCGTGTGCAGATGCTCGGCCCTAGAGGAGCTGACCTAAGGAAGAGTGGTGCAGGCTGGAGGCATTGGGCCGGGCAGTCCTCCGGGATGAGGGAGCCGAATGGCAGGGCCATGTCACTTTCCAGAAACAAAGGTAGCCCCCATCTCATTCCTAGCATCTTCTTGTCTTCACATCCCCAGAACTTGGCACAGTAGGAAGGGCTTATGTTTCTACTCCTTCACTTCTGGGCAAGAGGTTGAAAGAAGGGGAACAGTGATTAGTTATTCAGTCTGTTAGTCAACCAGCATTTATCAAGCACCTAGTCAGTCAGTTGTAAACGTTTATTAAAGTCCTACATGTAAGCACGGGGGGTACAGAGAAAGACAACAGACAGTGCTGCCTTGGGTGAGCTCCCGAGTTAATGGGGAGACAGCACACAAACAGCTGGGTACAAACGAGCAGATCTGTGCTTTGAGGAGGGCTTGAAATAGTCTAGACGACTTCCTGAGGATTCATTTAACTTTCTCATTCTATG
The DNA here is from genome assembly GCF_028583685.1 of Petaurus breviceps papuanus. Taxonomy (NCBI): domain Eukaryota; kingdom Metazoa; phylum Chordata; class Mammalia; order Diprotodontia; family Petauridae; genus Petaurus; species Petaurus breviceps. The sequence continues at coordinate 10,770,792 of NW_027185852.1, forward strand.
AAACAAAATTAAGTCTGATCATCCGGTCCTTAGCTGCGCCTGATCTCTGCAGGGCTCCTGACTAGGTGTCATCTGGAGCTTTGAGAATCATGGCCGTCTTCTAGGAACAAAGAGAATAAACAGACAAAGCTAGATGCGCTCTAGGGCTCTCCCTTAACGCTCCATTGAATGGCCGTAGCCTGGAGCGCTGGGACACCTGTTATTGCTAGTTTTACTGCTGGCACACACCTGCCTGCTTGCCCTGCCCTGCAGGTGGATCGGGCTTATATTATAATCTTATTTTCACATGAGAAAACCAGTCCCCAGGAGTTACTCAGTGTCCATATAGATCTTACAGATATGGAAGATACCTTACTGGACACTATCTCTTAGCATGATGGGACTGGGGAGCTAGATGGCTGCAGTGATTTGTTTCTGAGTCACACGGCTCGGCTCGTAAGCATCTGAGTTGAGATCTGAACGTCCATGCTACACTCTAGCCTCTACTCCACGTTGCTCAGCTCCCTAGACCTTGGCTGGTACTTCAAGAACATCCTCCCGACCTGGCCCTTACTAGCCTGGGGAAACCTGCTGACTGGGGTTGTAGCTTTGGGAGCCCAGGGCCATCTTTAACCCGGAATAAAGCATCTCAGAGGAACAGCTGAGGAAGCTTTGTTACCTCCAGGTGGGGTTATGGGAAAACAGCAGCTCAGCTGGCTGTAACCAAGGTTCCTGATAACAGGTTACCTTTCCCCTAGAATATTCCAGCCCCATATTGGGCCACACTGACTCAACTTTGTTTATCCTCATTTTCCTGCTGACTTCATTAATCTTCTAACTTTTTATCACCCTCATTTGATTTTTTGTTTTTTCAAGAGATTATAAAAATGTTCAGCCTTGGTTTTTCCAGTCTGAATGTCTCTTGATCAAACAAATATTGCCAGAGGCAAGCTGTCATAACGGCTAGAAAGCTTGCTGTAACACAATCAGTAAGAACTGGGATCGGGTCCTTCCTTTGACACATATTAGCTGTGTGACCTTGGGTATTTCACTTAACTTCTCAGTGTGGGTGCTGACCTGTATTGATGGGGGAATTTCTTCATCCCAAAGTTTCCTACCCCACTGAGGTGTCAGGTCCAGTTCCTGAGCAAGTACTGAGTCTGTTTTTGGTCAGTATTAATACTTAGAGAAATCTTTCCTTGCCTGGAGTTATTCAGGAAATTTCTTCCTTCTATTCCTCCTGGGCCCCTTCTACCCAGGAGGTGATTTCCTTATGGACCCCTCAGGTGATTTATTTAGTTCCTCTGGCCATCTGCCCAGGGCTGTTTAGTGTAAACAAAGTTACTGAGCCTTTTTAGATTATGAGAGTGTGTGTGTGATGGCCACACCTTCGTACTTTCCTTCTCCTTGGATTAATCCCAGTGATTAATCCCCTCTGGGGTCCATCGGGTAGGGATTAGCTCTCCTCTCCCTGACCTCCCCCAGCCTTCCATTTCCTGAAAGTGATTTTTCCCTACCTTAAATGCCTTTGAAATGTTAGCCATTATTTCTTTTATTTAAAAGTTTTATTGATGTTTTGTTTTTACGTTATAAGCAAAGATTACCTTCATTTTCCATGTGACATAGCAAAGCAATTGAGTAAAACTACTAATACAATGACCTCATCTGAAAGTAAATGCAGCATTCCCTGTCTGTAGCCACCCCCTCTGATTTTTAAAATTGTTTTTTTAAACGAACTGAAGTCCATTTTCTCTCCTTCCTACCCCTCTCATCCCATTGAAAGAAGGAAAAGAAAAACAATTTATTTGTAGCAAATGTACACAGGAAAGCAAAACAAGTCACCTCATGGGAGGAATGTGAAAAGATGTGTGTTTTGTTCTGTCCTCAAAATCCATCATCCGTCTGTCAGGGACAGTGCATTTCCTCATCATCGGTCGGCATCGATCCTCAGAAATCATGGATGTTACTTGTTCTTATTCAAAGATGTTTGTCTTTGTTGTTGCCATTGGATAAATGGTTATCCTGCTTCCATAGAAATTTCATCATTTTTTAATTTTGTAAAATAATCTTTTGATAGTTTGATATTGCATTGAATAATCAACTCATTTAGGTAATATCGCCATTTTCATTGCGTTGACTCATCCAACTTGTGAACAATTAATTTTTTTTCCTAAACAGTTTTCCTTTGCAATTATATTTATAAAGTTTTTCTCTTGGTAGTCTTAGGTAGACATAATGTATTTTGTACATTTTATAGTTATTTTAAATGAGCTTTTCTTTCTGTCTTTTCCTGTTGGGTATTATTGGTATTATACAGACATTCTAATGATTTGTATGGATTTATTTTATATCCTGCAAGTTTGCTGAAGTTATTATTTCAATTGATTTTTAGTTGAAGAGAGTTGTCATCTTACAGAGTGACCATTCTACTTTGGTTTTCTTCCTCTCGTTTCTTTCTTTCATCCTATTGATGCTGCTGATAGTCTGGGTCCGACAGAAGTGAGGGGGAAGTCGAGATGCATTCCTAGCCCTTGTGCTTACTAATCAGACTTTGGCTGGATTTTAGGTCATTTTAATTTGTACATTTTTTTATTCATTTCATTGTGAAATGAGTGGCTGAAGTAAAGGAGACCTGGGCTCAAACCGGTCTCCAGTTCTTATTAGACGTGTAAGACATGGGTAAATCAGTGTCTCTGGGTCGTTGATTTGGCACCTTCCTAAATCACAGAGAGCCAGAAAGGATCCAGAGGTCAAGCCCAACCCTCTCATTTTGTAGATGGTGACTTAGCCACGGTGCCACAGCTAAGTGTCCAAGAGAGTACTTAGCCACTGTCACTAATACTTCACAAATGACCTTCGACTGAAATTCGACGAGAAAATTGCTTCGACTGAAGCCCATGTTGCTGAAATCCCAGTTCTTTCAGTGGATAAAGCCGTGGACTTGGAATTAGAGTCCCGAGTTCAAATTTAGACTCAGACACTTACTAGCTGCGTGAATCTGGGCAAGTCCCTCAACCCTGTTTGCCTCAGTTTCCCCGACTGCAAAATAGGAATACTAGTAGCCCCTACTGTGCAGGGTTGTTATGAGGCTCAAATGTGATCCTGTTCATAAAGCGCTTAGCACAGTTCCTGGCACAGAGTAGGTGCTTAATAAATATTTATCCCCTTCTTTTGCCTATTTGAATATCGTAACCATAGCAGATTGTAGCTTGGCTTCACATCATCGGCACCAGCCTTCCCAGGCTGGTCTGTATGAGTCCTACTGAATTCATTCATACACTGCAATGCACCTGTTTTCCCACTTTGTTTCCAGAATGTTTTGTGTGTGTGCTAGTGCTAAAGATGCCCCCATTATTTCTGACCATGCTTGGTCTGAGCCCAAGTGCCTTGTTCAGGGGCCTCATCTTCTGCTCTCAGACTGTAAGCTCTTTGAGGGCAGGGTCTATGCCATTTTTTCATCTTTTTTATCTCTGGTCCTAAACACCTTTCCAGGAGTGGGCTCTTGGTGTAAGTCTGCAGAATGGAATCCTGTTGAGTTATGGATGACTAGAAGTTTCATTACATCTGAATCTCTAAATCGCCCTAGGTCAATCTGGTCTTGATGTGGAATTGCTGAAGCAGGGAATTTTTATTCTACACTCCCCAGATCCATCTTCCCTTCCCTTCTTTTCCTTCCATTAGATTGTAAGCTCCTTGAGGGCAGAGACGGTATTTTGCTTCTTTTTGTAAGTGTCTGGCACATAGTAGGTCCTGCATAAATGTCTGTTGATTGACTGATTCATACCCCTTAGAGCCGAGTGATCTGGAGGCAGGGGCAGAGGAATGTTATTGACTAAATGGCCATAAATCCTTCCCCTTCTCTGCTCAGGGTCCTTGACTCCAGGAAAACAAACCGAGTCTTCATCTGGGAGACAAAAGCAGACAGAAATGCCTGGAAAGTGTCTACCATGATGCCCTCTTGGTCTTTGAGAAGAATTTTTTCTTTGCTGCCCACCTGGTCTTTCGTTGATGGCTTTTTCTTAATTATGGTTCAGTTGTCCTGTTTTCTTGTCTGGATGGGAGGTGACCTTGGGCTAATTTTTCTCTTTCCTTTTCTGCTCAGATCAGCTTTTGAAGTGATTCAGAGAAGACAACCCATTCAGCTGTGTGAGGAGGAGGGCAACAGACAGCCGAATAAATGCAGGTGTGTTCATTTGCATATTTCTATGTAGATAATACACTAGCAGCGTTTCCACAGTCCACTGAGGTTTGCAAAGCACTTTTTTGGCCATCTGGCCATCGTCTGGTGCCATTATTAGCCCCATTTTTTCAAATGAGGAAACTGGTGCTGAGAGTGAGGGTGAATGACTTGTCCAGAATCTCACAGCTAGAAAGTATTTGAGCAGGATTCAAATTCAGGTCTTTCTGACTCAGAGTCCAGATTTCTGTCAGCTAGTGGCCCCATAGTGCACATAGCATTGGGCCTGAAGTCAGGAAGACCCAAGTTCAAATCTGGCCTCAGACACTTACTAGCTGTGTGACCCCAGGTAAGTGAACTCAGTTTTCTCTCCTGTAAATTGGGGCTAATAATAGCTCCCCCTCCCAGGGTGGTTGTTAGGATCAATGAGATAATGTTCATTAAAAATGCTTAGCACAGCTCCTGACATACTGTAGGAACTCTACAAATGCTTGTGTTTATTCTCACTACCCTACCTAGCTCTCCAGGGAAGGATTGGACCCGTGATTTCATTGGTATAAGAACTCCCCGGTGAGGAAAGTATCTCTACTAAAGCAGGTTGCTGCCTTTCTTCAACTTACCGTCATAGAGTATTACCTAGAATCCAGAGATGTTAAGGGTCTCCCTCAGGGTCACAGCTCATGTGTGCCATGTGTGCCAGAGACAGAAACTGAGCCAAAGTCTGACTTTGAGGCTGGTTCTCCAGCCACCATTCAAGGCTGCCCTATTTTGTTTTCTGTATAAGAGAGAAGGAGGGGGAAAGCAGCCTAGCATTCATTTTGACATTTATCGAGTGCTTAACATGTTATGGTTTAAAGAATTGAGTAGGTCCTGAGATCTGATCCTGCCTTTGGTGCTTAACTGGTTATATGATCCTGGTTAGATCACTAACCCTCTCCTCAATTTCTTCATCTGTGGAATAGGGCTATTGGGAGTTGGCATTGTGTGTGGTTTGTCCTTTGTTCTTGAAGAGGATACCATCTCCATCCGGGAGATGATGTCAGACTTGCAGTTGACTTTGATTTGAGTTGAGAGGGCTGTGCAAGGTCACCAGCCTCACTGTCTTCTCCAGAGCCATCTGGGTCCAGGGGCCAGATATCAACCAGGATGACTCAGGAACTGGAGTAGTGAAGAGCAGATAGAGCTGGCCTTAGAGTTTAGAAGATCTGGATTCAATTACCACTTAAAACACACGCTAGCCATATTACCCTGGCCAAGTCATTTCATTTCTCCAAGACCCAGTCTGTTCAGCTGTAAAACTGAAGTTCAGTACTTCAAGTGATAGCAATGTAGTAGAGAGAGTAGATCTTGGAGCCTGGAAGACATAGGTTCAAATCCTGCCTCTGACCCATACTAGCTGTGAGACCTTGGGCAAGTCACTGGAGTTCTGTGCTCCAAGCAGCACTCTGAGATGACAAAGCACATGACAGGTGCCCATTGATCCGTGTTAGTTGAGGAAATGTCACCAAGAGATGCCACCATGGATGATGTCACAAGCCCAGTCAAACAAAGCAAAGAAAAAAAAATGGCAGATGATAACAACACCTCCCTTGTAGGCAGTGGGGGGGGGAGGGGGATCAAAATGAGATAAAGCCTCTAAGATACTTTGCAAACCTCTAAAAGTCAATTGAATATGGGGTGTCTCTCATACTTGTCCAGGGACTTTCAAAGCCAAAAATAAAACAGGCCCTGCCCTCAGGAAGCTTCCATTCTGCTGGGGAGGGGGGAGGAGAAAGGACAAGCACACAGCAAAGTCAATACCACACACAGACTAGGTGTTACCAGGTAGTTTCCGGAGAAAGAAAGCTCTGAAGGCTGGTGGGAAGGTCAGGAAGGGCCTTTTCTTATCTGCTTATTTTTTTGGACAAGGAAGGTTGACTTGTGCCCACCTCACCTGCTCAAGGACCTTCTTTGAAGGGATTACTGGGATCTTTTTTTTAGCAGCCTCGGCAAAAAGGAATCTTAGCAGTGGAGGGAAGCCCCATGACCTCCTTAGCCTGGGCTCTCCCATGTGCATTAGCTGCTTCTTGGGGACCCCCTCTGGAAGCAAAAAGAAATCAAAGGAAGGGGAAGGAGGGCCTGGGGGCCCTCTGCCTTGGGGGTCTCTTCTTCCCATTTCTCTGGGGCGGCAAACAACAGCCAGGCCAGTGTAGGAGAGCTGAGGTACTGAGGAAGAGCAGGCAGGAAGGGTCCCAGGGTCCGAAGATTTGGGCTTTAGGGCTAGTGGGGCCAAAGCATGCATTGGATGCTTTCACAATGGACTTGGCTGGAATTCCGGTACATTCCCTCTCATCTGGGTGGCAGGGAGAAGATCCCAGGCCTGCTCCACGGATTGCTTCTGGCTTGTCTTTCTGGAGCTATGTGAGGGTAGTTTAACGATGCAATGTCCACTTCTCTTCCCAAATAGTATCTAAATTTCAAAGAGGACTGCAATGCCATGGCGTTCTGTGCAAAAATGAGGAGCTACAAAAAAAATGAGGTGAATCTGGATGTGCTGGAGCCTGGGGTGGAGGTGGTGTTCTATCTGCCCGACAGAAAGCCCCTCCACTTACTCAGTGGGGAGTACACCGTGGAAGACCTGTGTATCAGAGCGGCTCAGGAGTGCTGTGAGTATCCCCAGCCCCAAACAGGGGCACCCCACCCTCCTATACGGCAGCCAGGCCGGGCAGTAGAGAGAGTCGTGGGCCTGGCGTTCAGAAGACCCGAGTTCAAGTCCACGTGCAGAAACTTAGTAGCTGTGTGACCCTGGGCAAGTCATTTAATCTCTGCTTGCCTCAGTGTACACAGAAGGGAGGATGGTGTGAAAAAACTGAACAAGTTGGAAAGGACCAGGAAAATGAAAGGCTTTAAAAGCCAGAGGAGTTTATGTTTGATTTTGGAGGTGATAGGAACCACTGCCATCTAATGAATAGAAGGACAGTATGGTCAGACCCCGATTTAGGAAGATCACTTTGACAGCTGAGTGAAAGGGAGCCTGGGGAGACCAGAAGCCCAGCCAGCAGCTCTCCAGGTGTGAGGGGGTGCGGTCCACACCACGAATGGCACAGAGATGCTTCTCACAAGGCTGTTAATTAGCAAAGTCCATGTTTTGTAAATATTCACAAAGACTATTATTTATTAGTCAAATGAGCATAAACCTGACTGTCTAACAGTTTCATTCTTAACCCTCACTGACACTCTATTTGGGTGCCTCAATTCCTCCTGGAAAAGAAAAGAAAGACAAAGGAATTTAAAAACAAACCTCCTGTTACAAAGACATAAAGTAAAGCAAAACAAATCCTCAAATTGCCCATGTTAAAAAAAAAGTCTCACTCTCTGCTCTGACTCCTTGACTTCTCTGGAAGGAGCTAAACAGCCTATTTCAGCATGAATACTTCAGAATTTTGGTTGGTCATCATGTTGATGAGTCTTCAGTCTTCAAAGTCTTTTGTCTTTCTAATACTGTTGTCTTTGTAGAAATCACTTTAGTTTTGCTGACTTCTCTCTGCCTTGGTTCATCCAAGACTTCCTGTCTCTCTTAAACCATCCTTTCCTCATTTCTTAAAGCACAGTAGCATTGCATCACACACACCATGGCTTGTTCAGCCATTCCCAGTTGATGGGCACCTCTTCAGTTTCTAATTCTTTACTATCATAAAAAGAGCTGCTATAAATATTTTATGTGTATGGGTCCTTTTCCTCTTTCTTTGATCTCTTTGGGGTAAGGACCTAGGAGACGTATTACTGTGTCAAAGGTTATACACAGCGTAGCAACTTTGTGGGGCATGGTTCCAAATTGCTTTCCAGAATCACTGGACCATTCGCAGCTCCACCAATAGTACCATTATAAAGATTTACTGCATTTTTAAAAGACATTTAAAATCTCACCAAGAGCATCATTTCATTTATTGCTTCTTTAATTTTTTGAAAAGTGATGTGAGTGCCCATAAAGTACCTTGCCCACTTTAAATTGTTAGATAGATATCGGTTATTGTTATTTCCTATATATTACTGGAATTTCTATTCCTATTCCCCCCCTGATTAACCCCAAGGATGAGCAATCCTTAGTTATTTAAATTAGTGATGTGCGCTGATTCGATTCTTAAGAAACTATTAGAATCTACAATTAATAATTGTTTTATGCCAAACCTTCATTTTTCCCTCTTTGTTTCAAAAAATAAGTAATTTTCATCCTTCATTCTGGTGGTGTGATTTGTCCTTTATACTTGAAGAGGACCATGTGATGCCATGACTTTCAATTGACTTTGATTTGAGTGAGGGAGGGCTGTGCTAAGTCACCAACCTCACTTTCTCCTCCAGAGCCATCTGGGTCCAGTGGCCAGATGTAGATCAGGACAATTGGAATGGGTCAGTCTTCAGTAGGCAGTGAATGGGAGGAAGAAATGGGATGCTGTCTTAGCATCTGTTATTTTAGTCATCTTGACGGTTATTTTTTCACTCCTCTTGCTAAAGGGAAAATGGTGCTTGATTTGGGGAGTGAGGAGAAAGAGAGGGGGGGAGATGAAGAAGAGAGAAGGGAGAGGGGAGGGAAAGAAAGCTAGGAGACCAACTTCATTAATCATGCATCCTCTCGTTAGGCAGCCGCTAATGAAAAACATTTATGATAAATGCACTGAGTACTTAAGAAACCTATTTACTATTCATGCTAAGAGATTTTAATCGCTGTCAGAAGTCACTTGGGTTGGTTTTTATTCTAACACACATGCCCTTCACTGATGCCAGGAAATTTTTTGTATGTCTGATGGATAAGGCAGCATGTGAGCATTGGACAATAGAGTAAAAATCAAAGTTTGGAAGGATGGTGAGGGAGGGTTTCCTGCCTCCTTCAGAATATATTTCTCACATTTCTAGAGAACATGAAGGTTTGCAATGTGATTTACGCCCATTATTTCATTTGACCCTCCTAACAGCCCTGAGCTCAAGGGGTTATCATCTCCATTTTACAGATGAGGAAAGTGAGACACAGAGTATCTTGTCTGTTGTCACACAGCTACCAACTAGGCATCAGATACTTAGGGTGGGTAAGGCACAGGGGGTAGAGAGGAAATAGGCCATTCTTCCCTTCCCCAAGGAGCTTGCAATCACAGGATCTCAGAGTGAGAAGGGACCTCTGAGGCTGTAATCCAACCCTTACTTGGACTAAGAACTCACAGCATAACTGCCAAGTGGTCAGTGTCAGTCGGCTAGCATTTATTAAGAACCTACTGTGCGCCAGGAACTGTGCTGAATGTTGGGTCCTCCAGCCTCTGCTTGAAGGACAACCCCCACACCTGCCAAGGCAGCCCCTTCCTCTTTGGGACCCTGTCATTGTGAGGATGCTTTATCTGAGTTTGAGCCCTAGCCCACCTTTTAGCAACTCCCCTGCCTCCCTCAACCTCCCTCAGCAACTGTTGTTTCTAATTCTACACCCCAGGGTCACACAGAACAAATCTAAACTGTCTTCCCTATGGTGACCTTCAGAGAATTAAAGACAACTGCCATGGCCCCTGTGTCTTCCTTCTTCAGACTAATCCTTTGGCAAACCTGCATTTGGCATCTTTCTCACTTTTCTTGTCATCCTGGTTACTCTCGCCAGTGCATACTTTAGCTTCTGCCTCTTAAAAATGGGTCACAATGGTGAACAGAATACTCCACATGTGCTTTGATTACTGCAGGGTACCTTGGGGGACTTTCTCCTTGTGTTTGCACCTTCTGATTCTCTTGGCACAGCCTAGGGGAGTATTAACTTTTGTTGATTTTACGTCACATTGTTAACTTAAAACTGAGCTTTTTGGTCCACTAAGACCCCCAGATCTTTTTCACAAGAACTGTTGTTTAGTCACACCTCTGCCACCCAGTACTCATGAAGCTAACTTTTGGACACTGGGTAGCACTTTGCATTTATCTCTACTAAATTCCTTCTTACTATATTTAACCCATTGTTTTAAGTGGCTAGATATCTTTTTGATCCTCATTCTGTTCCTCTGTGTTTTGTTTATCCTTCCAAACTTTGTGTTACCTGAAAATTTGATCAGCATGCCATCTCTGCCATTCACCAAGTCATTAAAAGAATAATCAACATCACAGGGCCAAGATCGGATCCCTGGGGCTCTCCATTAGAGCTCATTTTCCAAGCTGATATTGACCCATTAATGACTATGCTTTGGGACCAACCATTTAGTCAGTTCCAAATTAACCTATTTATGCTTGTCACCTATCCTGTCTCCCTGTACCTTATGCACAAGCATACTATGAAAGACTTTAAACCAATTAACCAGTACCTTCTATGTTCCAGGCGCTGTGCTTAGTGCTGGGGATACAAAAAGGGTCAAAGAACAGTCTCTGCCCTCAAGGTCTAATAGGAGAGACTACATGCAAACAAATACACGTACACATACATACCTATGTGTGTATAACCCTTTATTAATGCTTTATTGAGACCAAAAAATATCCATCTGGTAGCCTTCCTGTAATCTGTTAGTCAATAAAGGCAGTGAAGAGAGCCTGAAATAGCTTGGTTTGGGTCTATCCCTTTGATTGTATATTCTACCCAAGAGTCAAAGTCACATTCACTGGTCTGCACTTGGTAGATCCCACCCTCTTCCCTTTCCTGACCGTTGGGGGCAGTATTTACTTCAGCCATCACTTAGCACATTGCTCATTCTCCAGAGGTCTTTCCCAGGTCTCCAGTGGTGGCTCAGTAATTGTGGCCACACATTTCTTAATGCAGTTCTTCCTGTTTGGAGACTTGCTGACATGGAGGACAGCTCCATCAGCTGTTCATGGTCTATTCTACATTCAAAGAAAATGCTTTTTGAAAAAGACAAGAGAAGCAAAATTACAGTTGAATAGTTAGGTCTAGTCTTGCTGTACTTTGTCCTCACCCAGAGGAATGGCCCTACACCTTCTTGGAGTCACTTCTTGGTACCAATAATGCTTTAAAAAGACCCTCAAACCCTACTCTGTAAGGACGGCACCATTAGGATGCCATGTACATGAATGATTGGTGCAAGGGCAAGAGATCCCCAGAGAGCTATGCGATATTGGAGGGGGAGGAGGAGACCCCAAACACAGCGGTTTGCTGGTGTCCTCTGAATGGTTCCATGGTGTTAGCACATTTGGGGGTAGAGCAAGTTTTATAGATGAGGAAATAGCCCCTTAGGGGGATTAGGTGACAGGCTAGAAATCTCCTAGTTAGTGATACAGACAGATCTTGAGTCCAGGTCTCCTGAATAAGAGATAGTCATAGGATTTAAAGTTCAGAGGGACCTCAGCAATCATCTGGTCCAATCCCTCTTTTACAGATCAATCAATCAACATATCTTAAGCACCTACTTATATGTCAGTTGTTGTTCAGCGATTTTTCAGTTATGTTTGACTCTGTTTCTTGGCAAAGATGCTGGATTGCTTTGCCTTTTCCTTCTCCAGTTCATTTTACAGATGAGGAAATTGAGGCAAAGAGGGTGAAGTGACTTGCCCAGGGTCACACAGCTAATAAATGTCTGAGGCAGCACCACCTGGTTGCCCCACTGCCCTGACACTATTTGTACAATTACTGGGTTACAATTATCGTGTTAAATACTGGGAATACAGAAAAGCAAAAGACAGTCCTTGCCCTCAAGGAACCTAGCATCTAATGAAAGAGACAACATACAAACATATATAGAAATGAAGGAAATGGCAAGGGTGGCAGAGCACGTCTCTCCCTCTCTGATGAATCCCTGACCTTTCCCCAGGCATCTCTCCACTGTGCCACAACCTCTTTGCCCTGTACGATGAGAAGACCAAGCTGTGGTATGCCCCAAATCACTGCATCAAGATTGAAGAAAAAACCTCGCTGCGGCTGCATTATCGAATGAGGTATGTAGAGTCGGTGTCTTGACCCTCTGATTTCAGATCTGTAGAATCACTCGGTATCTGGCCGAAGGGAAGGCTAGATCGATCAATCTGTCAGGCAATCAGCAAATGTTTATGAAGTGCCTACTAAGTGCTGGAAATAAAAAAAAGAAAGTCCTTGCCTTCAGGGAGGTTATATTCTCTCTGAGTTATATTCACGTCCACTAAGAGGCAAATAGAAAACATTATTTGGTGGGAGACTGACTCGTTTCTGGAGATCAGGAAAGACCTTTAGTAGGAGGAGGGTAGTGCTTGGTTTGAGGTTCAAAGGGAGGGGGGATTCTGAGAGAAGGAGGAGAGTACATTTCAGGCATATGGAACAACCTGGGCAAAGCAGGAGATGGACTGTTACATGGGAGGACCTGTTATTAGGTCAGTTGGGCCCAGAGACCAAGTAAGGAAAGGGCATGATGTGTACTGTCTGAAGGGGAAGGCTGGAGCCAGTTTGCAAAGGGCATATTCAATACCAAACAAAGGAATTTAGATTTGGTGGCAAAGACTGGTGAAGATGTGGGGATTTGGTCAGCATGAATAGAGGCAGTTTTTTTAGGCTGAAAAACACTTGCTTGTTTGGCATGGGGTGGAAGGGAATAGTGATTTGTAGCATAGGTTTCAGAATGTCTCTAACCCCTGGCAGTCCCCTCTCCCCCTGTAGGAGATGATCCAGGGTGGTGGCCGTGGGAGTGGAGTCAAAGGGACAGATGGGAAAGATGAGAAGACTAGTCTTGGCATCTGGCTGGGCTGATGGACCCCTGACTGTAATGAGCATGCAGAGCCCTTCTCATAAAGGACTCAGACAGCAGGAAGGCTGAGGTGGCTGTAGGTCTGAGGGACCGCAGCCACACTGTGGAGCAGGAGGAATTTCGTCGGGAGTTCTCCCTCCCTCTTCCCTTTCCCTGCAGCCCAGGGCCTCCTGTTACTCAAACAGAGACTAAGGTCTCTGTTTTGCTACTAGGGAAATAAGCTTCTTATGGGGAGGAACCAGGTCTCTTACAAATGAAAAATAAAATTCCTCGCTCTGTCTTTTCCATCCTCGCCCTGCCCTGTTTCCCACACACATCTCAGAAATCTGTTTTGGTCTGTCTTTAATCTGGACCTGGGAGGAACTCCTGGTGTGAGAATGTCTTCATGTCTGCAGATGGGTCACTCTTCTATAACTTGTGCTAAAGAGTCTGGGGCACCAAAGTTTTCCCATGGCCCCAGGCTGGTTTGAACACCAGCTCTTGCTGAGTCCAAGGCCAGCCTCTGCCCACTCTCTTGACCTTCCCTTGACCTAGCAGCCTTTTACTCATAGTAGGTGTTCTACTCCACTCAATTTAACCGCACCCTTTATATGGTTCTCTGCCCGGCTCTGCAGACACAAAGATAGCAAGGACAGTCCCTGCCCTCGAAATGCTGGGTCTCCCTTCTCTGGTGGATGGGGCACCTACACTGATAAGTCAATACAGGTGATCAGGTGGGCTGGAGAAGGCTAACAGGACAGGACAGCGCTTCCAGGAGGCGGGACGTGAGCTGAGCCTTGAGGAGAGGGCTTCAGAGGTATGGGGAGAAGGAGCACATCTCCCAGGCCTGCTGAATAAATGAAGGAAGGGACAGTGCCTAGGCTTGCTGTCCCCCCTCCTCCACACTCTCCTACTTCTGTCACCTTCGTCACAACCTCCCCAAGTCCTAGGCCTTACAGACCCTTTAGAGGCAAAGAGGCTTGATTTTTGAGGAAGACTGTTCAAATGTCAGTGACTTATGTCTCACCTTTTAGATACAGCACATTTGAATTTTAACATGGGGTAGCTAGTAAGAGGATCCACAGGGGCTGTGGCAGGGTGTGTGTGTGTGTGTGTGTGTGTGTGTGTGTGTGTGTGTGTGTGTGTGTGTGACATTTAAGGGTGCTATGACCCTTCTACTCAGAGGATGCAGATGGCTGTTTGCTTCTCCCACAATGCACAGGGCTGGCTAGCCTCTGCTGATCTGCTTTCTGAAAGAGAGCACCTGAAAGGGATTTGGGTTCTAAAGAGAAGCTGTCTGAACATTGCTCCTGCTGGTTGATACAAAGACCTTGGCTTCTCTGTCAGCCTCTTTAGAAGTTCAGCTTGGTCAGTTGTTGACATTTAAAACTATCATATGGAAATAAAATACTTCTTCCTACCTCATTTTGGCAACAAGCCCTAAGAGTAGCTGTCACTGGCCTCAAGTGGACCAGCCCATAGAGCTCTGAAGTCTGGGCCTTCTCTGAGCACCTGCTGTCCTGAATTTCCTTTCTTTCTCTTCCCTCCTTTCCCAACCCTCCCTCCCTGACTCTCTTCCTGCCTCCACTTCCTTCTTCCCTTCTCTTCTTTCCACTCCTCCCTTCCTCCCTCCCCTTTCTTCTATTTTCTTCCCTTTTTCTCCCCTTCCCTCCTCCCTCCTTCTCTCTTTCTGCCCCTTTCCCTTCTTACTCCTCTTCCTTCTTTCCCCTTCCTTCACTTTCTCTTCTCTCTGTCCTTCTCCTTGTCTCCATTTCCCCTTCTCCTTCCTTCCCCTTCTTTCTCTTTCTCTTCTCTCTCTGTCTCTTTCTTAAATTCCCTGACTCTCTCTCTCCTTCTCTCCTTTCCCTTCTCTCTCCTGCCTTTTTTTGAGTTCTGTTGTTTGTCCATCACTGGACTGCCCACTCCGGGGCATGCTTACTGGCTGTTCCCCCCCCATGAGGCTCTGTTTTCTATCTCTGGACCTTTGCCTTGGTGGTCGTCCAAACCTGCAACACTTTCTGTCCTCTTCTCCCCTTCCTGGGATCCCGAGCTTTCTTCAGGACTCCACAGACACCTTCTTTCCGCAGGGGGCCTTTCTTGATCTTCTCCATCCCGTAACAGTAGCCTTCCCTTTCAAGGTTACTTTGTGTTTGGTGCATAGATAGCTTCTGCACATGGTTTCACACATGTACATTATCTCCCTCAGAAGAATGTAAGCTCCTTGAGGGCAGGGACTACTTCACTTTTGTCTCTATAAATACAGATGGGAGCAGAATGCCCGGCACATAGTAGGTGGTTCACACATTCTTGTAAATGGGTGGAAAGAGCTCAGAATCTCACATCTGCAAACATTTACGAAGTACTCTGTGAGCTTGAGTCGTACGAGTTAATGTGTAAAGAGATTTGCCAGCTTGAAAGTGCTGTACACATGCTAGCTGTTACCATTAATGGTGTTGTTGCTATTGGTGTGGATGTCAGAGAAACATTAAATAAGGTATGATTCCTGCCTTCATGAAGCTTCGCATCGAGTAGGAAGAACAACCTATCAATCCATGAGCATTTATGAAATGCTGACTGTGCTAGGCTCTGTACGTGAGGCAAAAATGGAAGGGTTTGTTCCATTTGATGAAGGAATGCAGCCTGCACACACTGAGATGTAGCAAAATACAGACAGGATTTTTCTTTTTTGTGGGGAAGTGCTAACAGCTGGGGAGGGGTGGGACAGGACAAGAAAAGCCTCCCAGAGGAAAAGGGATCTGAGCTGAACTCAGAACGCACAGCTCCCATGAGGTGCATGGTCCAGGAGGAAGTGCATTCTGGGCCAAGACACAGAGAGGGGATTTCACACGTGGGGAGGGGCAAGCAGGGCAACTTGGCTAGTTTGAAGAGGTCATGAAAGGGAAGAATGGGCAGCCTGGAGAGCTCAGTCAGGGCCATTTGGTGAAGGGCTTTCAATGCCCCAAAGTGGAATTCTTGGATTTTTTCTTAAAGGTTGTGGAGAACCCCTGCAACTTATTGAGCAGGGGAGTGAGAAGTCAGATCCTGCTGAAGGAGACACTTTGCCAGTTGAGTAGAGGATGGATTGAAGAGATGAGACACTGACAGTGGGGAGACCAGTTAGGGGCTGGAGCAGTATCCGGGTTGGAGGTGATGAAAGCTTATGCTGGTGCAGGAGAGGTGTATGGCCGTGGGAGTAGAGAGAAAGGGATGGACACCAAGGGGAACTGTGGAGGTATTGTCATCCAGACTTGGTAACTGCTTGGATATGAGGGCTGAGCCACTGAGGGGCTGAGGGGGAGATGGAATGCATACCAGATAACCACAGTACGTAGTAATATGTGCCAAGGATTTAGAGGTGTTGAGAGGATAGACTTTTGTGAAATTGGGTGGACAAGATATAAACATGTAATATAAATGATATATGTATACATTCATATATATATGTACATATATATCTCTCTTCTCTCTCTTCTCTTTCTCCTCTTTCTCCCTTCTCTTTTCTCTCTCTCTCTCTCTCTCTCTCTCTCTCTCTCTCTCTCTCTCTCTCTCTCTCTCTCTCAAACAATGCAATCTCTCCTGCTCAGGCTCTTTCATTCACCTCCCTCTAACTTGTCCTTCCAAAGGGAGCAGGGTGATAAAATGGATAGGAACAATTCATTTAGAAGCATGGGACCTGGGTTCAGATTCATAGACAACTAACTTGACCTCTCTGGGGCTGTCTCTCCTCTGATAAATGGTAGCTTGGGACTAGCTGGCCTCCAGCTTCCTTTAGGGCTCTGCGTCCTTGGCCCTGTGAACCTGTGTGGTTCCTTGACTCTTGTGTGAATTGAGAGGCTCCCATTTCAGCCAGAGATGCCTGCAGAGACTTTGTTCCATCCTTGTCCTATTTTCTCATCTTCCCTTGTCCCCAATCCCTGCTGAGCTGGCCTTGACTTGAGTCTCCTGTTGTGCCTGAAAGAAAAGCACCATGTTCTCCCCTGTCCCTGATGAAAGGTCTGCTCTCTGTCACCTGACACAGTCGGGCTTCAGAAGTTTCCATTGTTTGCTTCCCATCTTGCTCATTGTTACATAAGGGAAACCCAGCAGATTTTGGAGCCCTGGTATGTTTTCTGCTGGGTGTGGGTGACACTGGTGTGTGGTCATTTCTGATGTGGACGTGTGCTAATTCATGTGTATCCGTGTTAGGGGGTGTCCAGGCTAAAGGAAAATACCACATGGAGCGTATGCTTTACAAAGACCTGGAAGGATTCTTTTAGGCTTCCCTTAGGAAGTACCGTCTGAAGCAAGAAGAACTTCTCTGCGGTTCTGAGGACGTGGGTTTCTTTACGTTCCCACCTACATATATAGGAACACACATGTAGAGAGGCATTACCAGGGAAGCTGCAGTGTGGGCTCTCTCCCGCCCATGTGATCAGGATGCAGCCCACCAGGCTCGCCTTCCCAGTGTTTAAAGAAGTGGTCTGAGGTGGCCCCGGAGAACGTCCTCAGCTTGAGCTGGATTCAGTTCACCAGTTTATGACACAGTGGCTAGCTGTCTTACACAAACTTTTGGGCAATAGAAAGACTGAATCAAGGACTAGGTTAAATGGAATTTAAATCACTTATCTGGGAGGGCTGATCTAGGTGTGAATCCCACTTTAGGTGTTTTATTACCTGTCAGTCCACAGCTCTGTGCCTCAGTTTCCCCATCTGTAAAGTGGAGAAATTAACTGGAGTTCTGTCACAGAGTGATTATAGTACGATCACAGGAGCACAGATTTAGGGCTGGAAGGGCCCTAGGAAGCCATCAGCTCCTTCACTTTACATAGGAAAAAACAGAAGTTCAGAACAGATTTGTTCAAGGTCACACTGGGGGGATCCGAGGGGGAGCTGCCCTCTCTCTGGGAGTCTTTTTCTACCCCAGGCTGTCCAGCAGAGATGTCCAAGGGGGTGGGACAGGGTGGAATAGGGCGGGTGGGAGTGCTGGCTTCTTATAGCTCCCAAAACAGGAGAGTGCAGCCTGAACCCAAGGGGAATGTAATTGGGAAAGTTTAACAAAAGAAGTGAAAATGCCACAAACCATAGATACTATTCACTTTTCCAAGTTCCATGAAGCCTGTGGGGATCCTGGTGAGTGGTGCCTGTTACAATTTCAGCTTGACACCTTTGCTGGAGAGCCCTTTTGGCTAACTGACATTTTAAATTAGGACAAAGTCAGTGCCTCCAATGAAAATAAATGGTCAACTGATTATAAATGAAAACTGAGAGGATTCCACAGAAAAATGCCAAGGTCATTGTGTAGCAGCGAATGGAGGGCCAGGGAAGACCTGAGTTCAAATATGACCTCAGACACTTAGTAGATGTGTGACCTTGGGCAAGTCACTTTACCCCGTTTACCTTAGTTTCTTCATCTGTAAAATGAGCTGCAGAAGGAAATGACAAACCTCTCCAGTATCTTTGCTAAGAAAACCCCAAATGGGATCGTGGAGAGTCAGATATGATTGAAATGATTGAACAAAAATAACAAAAGACATAGAGATTATGTCTTAGCAATGGTGAGGGCAGCCCATTTGGTTCTCTCTTTTAGGCCCTCCCTCTCTCCTGGGGAGGCCGGCTCATGGCTCCCAGACACCCCAGCATTGCTGGAGGGTGATTGCTTTCGATTTTCTTCCTTTCCAGATTCTATTTCACCAACTGGCATGGGACCAACGAGAATGAGCCGTCAGTGTGGAGACACTCCCCAAAGAAGCAAAAGAACAGCTACGAGAGGAGACGGGTGCTGGATGCTACTCCCCTCCTGGATGCCAGCTCGCTGGAGTACCTGTTCGCTCAGGTAGGCCCCTGAGGTCTCTGGGGAGCCGGGCAGAGGGAGGTGTGAGAGGCGGGGGGAGCAGGCCATTTCTGGGAAGCTGGGGACGGCCTGAGCATGACTGCATCGCTGAAGTCGTGTTTCTGGAAGCGGCCGGCTTAGAGTAGAGACTAGCTGTCTCATGTCCAGCCTCTGCTCCTGTTCTGCTGAGAGAGCGTGGAGATACCCATTTCATTTGGTGTTGGTTAACTTCAGAACTGGAGACCAGTTTTGAGAAAAGCCAGTGGTCCTGGTTCTTCTCTCTACACTCATCTGTCTTTGGTCCAAATTGGAAAAATCAACACTGTGCTCTCCACTGTGTGGGAGTTTTCCAGGGAACCAGAGACCTTTGAGCAGGAAGAGTCCCTCGGAGAACATCTGGTCCAGCTGCTCCTAGCAAACCATCAGGGGCCTGAGAAATGGAAGCTAGCCATAGACCTAGACCATAGGATCCCAGGGCTGGAGCTGAAAGGGGCCTCAGAGCTCATCTACACCAGCCCCTTATTTTACAGATGAGGAAACTGAGGCCCTATTCAGTTTAGTGACTTGCCCAAGGTGATGTGGATATTAAAGCTTGAGAAGTGACCTCTTATCCCAGATCTTCTGAATCTGGAGCAGGGGCTCTTAAGCTGGCGTCTGGGGGCTTGGTGCTGGTGTTTTCTAAACTGCATTTGAACATTCTGAATATTGTTTTTATTCTATATTTGGATATATTTGAATGTTTTGACTATAACAATATTGATGACTATATTTGAATGTAAGTGGTTCTTTTGTAATTCTCTGTATTTTACTGGCCGCCTTTTTAAAAGCTGATTGGGAGGTGTCAGCAGCTCCTACCCAAAGGCGCCAAGGCACAGAAACAAAAGGTTAAGAATTCCTGCTCCTGAACCAGTGCCCTTTCCACTGAACCACACTGCTTCCTGATTTAAAAACAAAAGGCCCACAACAGTGTACCCTGTTTAAATAGCAGGTGCCAGACCAGCTCAGGGGCAGGCACACAGGCAACATGCATTTATTAAGCACTTACTGTGTGTCAGGCTCCATGCTAACTCCAGGGGTCCAGATCTAAGTGGCAGATACAGGTTTGTTTCGCTTTTTGTAAATGCAGGGGCCCTGGTTGCCTCCTACCTTGTTCTTATTCTCACTGGTCACTCACCCAGGGCCAGAGGAAATGGTGGGTGACTGTTTGTACTGAAGAAAAATAAGAAGTTACTGTAGGTTAAAAAAAAAAAAGCTGAGTGATTATCAAGTGTGAGAAGGCTCCAGATGGGTTTCCTTTGAGGGGGAAGTGGCCTGTCTGGGTTGGCCCCCTGCTGTTCTTCCTCATCTGTCTCCTTGCCAAGCAAGAGAAATTCTGGGGGACTGCGATTCACCAGAGGCATTCAACCAACTAATTCAGCAAACTTAAGTATCTGCTGCATTCAGGGGACTGGATGAGGGTCTGTGGGAGGTACGAGGAAACACTCAATCTATCAGCAAGCATTTTTGAAGCTTCTTGTAAGCTCTTCCTTTCACCACTGCCTCTCCGAATCCCTGCCTTCTTTCAAGGCTCAGCTCAGAGAGTCACCTTCTCTGGAGGAGGGCTTCCTCAGTGGTTCCCCTTCTCCCTCTTACCCCCAAAGCCACAACAATGCATTGAAACAAGTGCTATTAGCGCTATTTTACAATTAAGGAAACTGAGGCAGGCAGTGATTAAGGGACAAGTGTTTAAGGCCAGTTTTGAATTCAGATCTTTCTGACTCCAGGCCTTCTGTGCTATCCATTACACCATCTAGTTCAGTACCACCATTTTATAAGCAGGGAAACTGAGGCAGAAAGGTGAAGTGAGCTGCCCAAGGTCACAGACCTAGGAAAACTTTTGGCATTCAAATCCAGCTCTTCCGACTCATTCCATGGAACTAACATTTATTGGCATTTAAGCTGGGTCCGGAAAGGGGCAGCATTTCAGCTGCTGATAGGATAGAAGGGAGGGCATTTTGAGGAAGGTCATGAACAAAGGCACCAAGGTGGGAGAATAGAGTCCATGCAGAAGTCATTGTAAGTGGCCAGTTTGGTAGAGTGCAGACAAGATGGAAGGGAATCCGCTGAGACGAGGCTGGGGAGGTGAGAAGGCATTAGACTACTGAGAGCCTCAGCTGTCAGGTGGACAAGTGTGACCTTGATGTGGTAGCAAGGGCCCAGTGAGTGACCAGCCAAGATTTCTCCAGTACCTCCTCTATGACAGGCAGGGTGATGGGTACCAATGATTAGATCATTTTGTTTTTTAACTAGATCTGGCAGAGAGAGCACATGGTGCAGTGGCCAGAGCATCAGACTTGGAGGCAGGAACACTTGGGGTCATCGGGAGCTGGGTTCAGGTCCTACTTCCCATCTGAATTAGTTGTGTGATGCTGGGCAAGTAAACCAACCTCCCTTTGCAAAGGCCAGAGATGGAAGATAGAATTGTGTACAACAATCAACAAAGGGGTCGATTTGGCCAGAGTGCATTGAAAGGAGGCAACATGGAAGAAGATGGTGAAAGGTTTTAATTATCAAACAGAGGCATTTGCCTGGGATTCTGGAGTTGGGCAGGAAGGCAGTGCTGTGCCCGGAGTGGAAGAGGTAGAGTCAGGAAGACCAAAATACAAACCCTCCCTAAGATTCTCAGTTAGCTGTGTGACCCTGGGCCGAAGACTTAGCATCTCTCAGCCTCAGTTTCTGTATATGTAAAATGGGGATAAATAAAATAGCCCCTACCTCACTGGGTTGTTGTGAAGACGGAATAAGACAATTTTTGTAAAGAGCTTAGCTTGGTGCCTAGCACATAGCAAGTTTTATAGAAATGCTGTTACCATCACCACCATTATCACCACCGTCATCACCACCACCATCACCACCGTCATTACCACCATCATCACCACCATCACCACCGTCATCACCACCACCATCACCACCGTCATTACCACCATCATCACCACCATTATCACCACCGTCATCACGATCATCACTATTACAAGAGTTAACATGTAGAAAGTGCTTTGCAAACTTGAAAAGCCTTTCTAAATGCTTGATATGGGGATTTTGTTATTGATTGCCAATGAGAGTCTGGCTGCATCGGGTCCATTCGAGGGTTAACTCCTTGAAGGATGAGGAGAAGAATCCTAGAGGTGGGCTTCCATCTTTCCTAGCAGGGATCCATCCATCTCCAGTGGTAGGGTTCTTACCTTCTGGGATATCCTGGATTCCTTGCCCATGGATCCCTCTCCAGAACCATGTTTTTAAATACATAGAATTCTAAAGAAAATGAAAGGTTAATGAGAATATAGATGTAATTTTTTTCTCCTCCAAGTTCCTATACTCTCCTGTGTCCTGAAGAGTCTTTGCACCCTAGGTTAAGAATCTCTGGTCTATGGTGTTCTTACCTCCTTGACACCAGACAAGAAACTGTGTGTTTAAAGTGGATAGACAATACTGATTTTTATTAACTGAAAAATACTCCAGTATTTCGCCTGGTGCCTATATGGTAAATAAAATGTAATTGGGGGAGGGCACTAATACTGGAATGAAATCAGGGATGGTCCCATATAGGAGGTGGTATTTGAGCTGAACAAAGAAATAGAGCTAAGGAAACCCCAACGTTTTGGACACATCTGGAAATATGTGCCTTATTCTGCTCCCACAGTCAGTCAGTGTTAGAGGTTCTAGAATCTGCCACCTGTCCCTCAAGAGGAGGGGAATGTGTTAAAGAGGTTTTGTTCCTTTGTTCTTCACTAGGATGGTAGTTACCTCTCCAGACATCCTGGCCCAGGAGCCTCCTCCTCTGGGAGGAGCACCTGAACTCCTAAGAATGTAGCTACTCCCTCCTTAAAAGAAACTTTTCTCTCTTCTGAAGGGACAATATGATTTGGTGAAGTGCTTGGCTCCTGTACGAGACCCAAAGACTGATCAGGAAGTGCACGAGATTGAAAATGAATGTCTGGGAATGGCGGTGTTGGCCATATCCCATTACGCCATGATGAATAACATACAGCTTCCAGACCTGCCGAAGGATGTCAGGTAAGGCTGAGCTTTCTCCCAGGAGAGGGATGGGGACACCTTCTCAGCATGTTCACACTGTATGTAGTGAAGGGGGCGGGGGTGTGTCCTAAGAATGTTGTAAGGCAGAAAATCCTTGACTGCCAAGATCTTTGAGGAATCTGCGAGCAATCTCAGCAATGGAAAGATACATTGTGGGTATGCGTAGGCTGCAGGCAGTGGGGTTCAGGGTGAAGAGTGTTGGATTTGGAATCAGAAGCCCTGAGTTCAAATCCTGCTTATGCCACTTACTCCTTGAGTAACTTTGGGCAAGTGACTTTTCTGGACCTCATTTCTCACCTCTGAAATGAGGAATTGGACTAGATGACCTCAAGGGTCCCTTCCAACTCTAGATCTATGTGTAAGAAGGGGTATAAATAACATCATTCAGAAAGAAATGGATGATCAGAAAAGAAAGGGGGGAACTGTGTGGGTAGTGACAGATCAGGGGCATTCTGGGACGTTCCCTTCTAGGCATATCATGTAAAAAGAGGTAGAGGAAGCCTTTGTGGAGGATCCATTGAGAACAAGGGCATGACTCTTACTGGTTGAGGAGGTGAATTGGCATGCAGCCTCAAGCAATGGCAGGAACTCACACATCAGGGAGAGGCAGATGCCCCCAAGTATTGACATCATCACTTTGCAGGTTTTCAGAGGGTTAGAGCAGCTGTGTTCCAACAAACCAGAATCAAAGAGCTGAGGGGTCTTCAGGCTGGAGGAGTCTCTAAAAGTCAATCCCTCTGCTCTCTCTCATTTTTTTTTTTTATTTTTGGAGGGCAGTTGGGGTTAAGTGACTTGCCCAAGGTCACACGGTTAATTTTTGTGTTAAGCGTCTGAGGCTGGATTTGAACTCAGGTTCTCCTGACTCCAGGGCTGGTGCTCTATTCAATTCACCACCTAGCCACCCCAGGTCTCTCTCATTTTACCGAGTAGGAAACTGAAGCCCAAATACTCTAAGTTCCTAGTTCAAAGTCATACAGTAGCAGAACAATTTCCTAATTGCAAAGCTCCTCCTTCCCAAACTAGTGGCTTTATTTATCACCAAAGCCCAGCTGGTAACAGAAATAGTATAATTATGGGAACTTTACAAATATCAAGTAAGTCAATCCTCACAACAACCTTGGAGATAGGTGCTATTGTTATCCTCAGTTTACAGATGAAGAAACTGAGGGAGATGGTGGGCAAGTGACTTGCTCAGGGTCACACAGAACGTATGTGTCAGAGGTGAGATTCAAACTCAGACCTTCCTGATTCCAAAGTCAGGTCTCTATCTCATGATATCACACTGCTTCTCACTGAGTTCATATTGAACCTTTATAAAAATATATTAAGATCATAGTTGTAAAGGGACCTTACTAATCTTCTAGTCCAACCCCCTCATTTTATATATAAGGCAGCAGGGGTCCGACAAAGAATTGGTGAAGAATTGAAGTGATGTGCAGTATCACAGAGGTGAGATGAAGCAGAGGTGAGATTCAAACTCAGGTCCTCTGGCCCTATGACCTTTCTAGGGTGCAAATTTCAGCTGACCACCCCACTCCACACTGGAATAGAATCTGCTTTAAAGTGACTACTTAGTGTGTTATGTGTGGGCAGTCAACAAAAGGCAATGAGGGCCCAGGGCAGCTGATTTTGAGACTTTCCAGAGTCCCTGATGAAACATTTCACAGAAATTCAAAGAGCTGACCGAGATAGGGGTGGAAGCATGAACCATGGGTTTCCTTTTTCCTGGCTAGCTTTTGATGTCTGGTTGAGTTCCTCTTCTTGATAAGAGCAGACCCATGTAGATTTGATTGCTTAAATAATAGCAGAATTTAATAATGTGTTTGTGGGTCTGTATATGAGGTTCTAACTTCTTAGAGAATGGGTATCTAGTGGCGATTTTTGCTCATATAAATCCATAAATAGCCACATTTTCTCACTTCTCCTCTCCCTTTCACTTTCCATCTCTCCTTTCCTCCCTCTTTCTTTTCCCTTCTCCCCCTTTTTCCTCTTTCTCTCCCCATTTTCTTCTTTCAGTTACAAGCGATATATTCCAGAAACACTGAACAGGACCATCAGACAAAGGAATCTCTTAACCAGAATGCGAATAAATAACGTTTTCAAGGATTTCCTTAAGGAATTTAACAACAAGACCATTTGTGACAGTAGCGTGACGCCCCATGATCTGAAAGTGAAATACCTGTCGACCTTGGAGACTCTAACCAAACATTATGGAGCTGAGATTTTTGAGACTTCACTCTTGTTGATTTCATCTGAAAATGAAATGAATAAATTAAACTCAAAAGACTGTGGGAACATCATATGTTATGAAGTGATGGTGACTGGAAACCTTGGAATACAGTGGAGGCAAAAACCAAATGTAAGGATGTGTGTGAATGATCAGAATAGAAAATCCTGGATTGTGGGATTTCGTTTAGCACGTCCAAGTTTGTGCTTAGCTTGAACCTATATTTTATCAGAAAAAAAAAAAAAAAACGGCAGACACTGGTAACCAATGCCTGTTGCCTAACTGGTGTGTGTGTGTGTGTGTGTGTCTAACAAGGTCCTTCTCTGGTGACTCCTTGTGGGTCTGGAGGAGGGGCTGTAGATCTCAAAAGCTTTCCCGATGGAGCAAAAGCTATGGCAGATCCTACTGATCTAAAAGGTCTCGAGCGTGGACCGGGACTGGACATGTGACTTCATTGATAGAGGGAGCTCCTGGGTGAGGGAGATACCTGTGTTGCTGGAAGGTGCCACCTTCTCTGCAGCTTGTCATCTTCCAGAGCTGCCCAGAGCTCCCAGATGTCCAGTGACTTTGTGGAGATCACATGATCATGGTTTCAATAGTGAGACTTGGACTCCCAGGGGTGTGAGGCTTTCAGGCTTCGAGTCACTCTGCAACGCTGCCTGTAGAAATTAATTTAATATTATATATGTATATGGATATGTATACATATATGATATATAGAAATAAAAATCACTCTATATAAATATATAGATCTCTATAGATAGATATGGATAGCCTCTCTCCCTGCATGTATGCATGTGTTATGTATATATACACACATACATACATCGGCATGCACACATGTGTGGATATAACACATATGTAAATATTATGAGCGAGAGAGAGAGAGAGATTGATTTTGATGTGGCCGCCAAAATATGTCATTCAGATCTTCATGTAGAGGCTGGATGATCCAGTGGTCAGGGATGTGCTTGGGTGGTTGTTGGGGTGAATGCTGTCTAGGTTCCTTTGGATTTTAGATCTCTATGTGCACATGTATGTGTATGTCTGTATATTCACAAAGGGTCTGGGATCGCTGTGACCCATCTCTGTTGCTGGGAGATCCCTGAGGCTCCATCCAGCAGTAGAGAGGGTTCTGAGCCTCTGCCTCGGTCCTGGGCTGGCCATTTGAAGGCTAGGTTCTGTCCTACTGAGCAGATCGCTTCCCTCCCCTGGGATTGGCCAAGGACCGCTGGTTACCTCTGCTCAGACCCAGAACAGCCCTCGCTTTGTTAGACACATTTCTGTTTCCAAGGAGGAAGGCTAGTCCCACCTCACCGAGGGGTTTCCTCATTTGTCTTTTTAGATGGTTCCTGTTGAGAAGGAGAAAAATAAGCTGAAGAGGAAGAAGCAGGACAGCAAACACAGGAAAGATGAGGAGAAGAACAAAGCCCGGGAGGAGTGGAACAACTTCTCTTATTTCCCTGAAATCACCCATGTTGTCATCAAGGAAGCCGTGGTCAGCATTAACAAGCAGGACAACAAGAAGATGGTACGTTGGCTGCTGTTTCTCTGCGTCCTTTTCCTCCGCCTCCTCTCTGTCTTCAAAACCACCCACAGTGGCCATGGGGGGGAGGGAAAGAACCCCTAAGCTCAGAGGATCCACTCTCTGCCTGGCATTCAAAGCCCTCCTCAGTCTGCCTCCCTCAATCTTTTACTCCTATTCCACCTTGGTCTCCTTGGTCTAGGCCGTTCTTTTCTCCCCTTCCTGTTCCATGTATGCCACATTCCATGTCCCGTCTCTGCCTCTCGTGCCTCGAATGCTCCCCCCACTCACCTCTGCCATTCACAATCCTTGGGTGTTTTCAAAGCTCAGCCTACCTGCATCACCATTGCAAGACCTGTTCTGATTCCCCCGACTGCTAGCGCTCTCTCTCTCCCTCTCTGGAAATGAGTTCTCATTGATTTGTATTAACTTGATTCTCTTTGTTGTATTCTGCAAGCAGAATGTAAGCTCTTTGAAGGAACAGACTGATAGGTTTTGGTCTTTTTATTCCCAGTGCTTAGGACTGACTGTGACTTGGACCTGATAGGTGCTCAATTCAACGTTACCTTGAAAGTCACTTAACTGATCATTTTTGGCCCCACTCTCCTCATCTGTGTTGGACTTAATGACCTCTAAGATCCCTTCCATTTCCTAATCTTTGATCTTATGACTAGATGGCCTTGGAGGTCCCTTCTGACAATGTTCCTCTGACTGTAACATCTGAGGACACCATGGATTAAGTCAAATTGAAACGGGCACCAACCATGTGCTTACCTTGGATCTCTTTCTTTGAGATTTAGGTGAAAACAGCCCTCTTCTTGGTCAATTCCAAGCCTTGGAGTTTCACTGAGCCCCTTAAATACCAGTCCTAGCCAGATCTTTCCTCCAACCAAACCTCTGACCCCAGCTGGCCAGCCTTCCAGAGACTGACAGCATCCATATTTAATTTACAGAAAGTTAACCAATCCATAGGGAAAGACCCATCAATTGGCAGCACTGTTTCCCCCAAAGTGCTCAATGGCTCAATGTGCTCCTGGCTGCTGCATAGTGAGGGGTGTCCAGGGTCACGTCACTAGCTGGACATGACCTCACAGCAGACACGTATGGGGCCAGGCAACTCTTTTTGCTGAATCTCTGCCTGTCTCATGGTCTAAAGAGGGAAGGCTCTGCGATTCTTGCTTCCTCTTTTTTTGATACCCACCAGACATGCTGTTTACTTGGGCAGAGAGATCTATGTTGTAGGGGGAGTGGAGATTGGGTGATGAGTGAGGGGGCCTCTGCTAACCCAATACAAATGGAAAGAGTAGCCTGAGTGGAAACATTGGCTATTAAAAGATGTGAGACAGAGGAGGGCATCATGAAAAGAAAAGGAATATGGTGGTAGGACAAGGGAAAAAGGCAGATTTCATTGATTATAAGCCATTATCACTAGTGCCTGCCTACCCAAATTGTACTGATACCTGTTGATATATGTACTTACTTTCTCCCAAATACAATGTAAGCTTCTTGAGGGCAGGCCTAACACTGCACCATGAATCTCTTAGGTGTTCAATAAATACTTCTTGCAGCTAGGCAGCTAGACAGCACTGCAGAGGAGAGAGCTTCAGACCTAGAGTTAGGAAGACTCATCTTCATGAGTTCAAAGCCAGTCTCAGACACTTCCTAGCTGTGTGACCTTGGACAAGTCACTTCACCCTGTTTGCTTCAGTTTCCTCATCTGTAAAATGAGCTTGAGAAGGAAATGGCAAACCCCTCCAGTAACTCGGTGAAGACAATCCCACATGGGGTCACAGAGTCCGACATGACTAAAATGATTGAACAACTTGTTACTCAAAGTCATTTGTGGGTATGAGGGGTGGGGAGCACAAGCACCTCCTGGGATTCAGAGAGGCTTCACACAAAAGGGAGTGAGAGTCTGAGCTACAGCTTGAGGGAATCCAGAGATTCTGAGAAGAGGAGGTGAGTAGGGAGGGAATTCCTGGGATGGGAGTGAGCTTGAGCCAAGACACAGAAACAAGAGATAAGAACATCCATCTGGGGAACACTCAAGCCAATTTGGCGGGTCCCCAGAGTGCATGAAGAGGAGATCCGTGGCCATCTGGAAAGGTGGGTGGGAACCATACTGTGGAAGGTGCTTAGTTCACCCTGACCCTTTCTCCAGAAGGAGCCACACACTTGGGTCCTAATATCAAATGTGTCTTTACAAGAGTTCCTAACTGTCCCAGGTCCCATCCCGTCCACTTTGTCCATCCCATGTCATTCTTAATCACTTGCCTTTTCTCCCATTCCTGGAACATACTTTCTCCTTATCTCTTCCCTATATCACACCTATATTTCTTCCAGCACTTAGAAAGTGCCTGGCACATAGTAAGTGTTGTTACTGTTTGTTGATCAATTGCTTGAAGTACAGTTCCTGGTAACGTGTCTTACTCAAGGTTTTTCCTGATCTGCTTATTTCCCTGAGTTGTTAACATTCTCTCTTTCTTGAAAATGCCTTGTACAGGGGCGGCTAGGTGGCACAGTGAACAGAGCACCAGCCCTGGAGTCAGAAGGATCTGAGTTAAAATCTGACCTCAGATACTTAACACTTACTAGCTGTGTGACCTTGGACAAGTCACTTAATCCCAATTGCCCTCCAAAAAAAAGCAAAAAAAAAAAAGAAAGAAAATGTTGTACAATTTTTTCTCCCATTTAAATGTATCATACTCCTCACCCTGTACCATGCCCCCAAGACATATAAGCTCTCTTTTTTGTCACTGTATCTCCAGCCTCTCACTTAGTAACTTGTTCACAGCAAGTATTAAAGAAATCCTTGTTGAATTGAGCAAGTCCGTGTATACAGTATCCCTGTGCTGGACCTGAGATCCATTCAATTCCTTTCCTTTTTGTCAGTGTGGATGTAGGTGGTAAAGTCTTGCTTTTTCCCCTGTGATAATTCCTAGACAATGTCCTTTCCTTCCCATTCTCACAGCCTTGCTGTATTCCCCCACCTCGTCCTCCAGTCATATTCCTCAGAGACATAGTTGTCTGCATGGCTCCTCTCTGCCATTAGAATGCACTCTCCTTGAGGGGAAGGCAATGTTCTGTCTTTCTTTGTACCCCTAGTCCTTGGCACCATGCTTGGCACTGGTAAGCAGTGAATGTTTGTTGACTTGTTGACTTAGGGTTTCTTCCCCTTCTCTGAAGCTTATGGGAGTTTTCACTTGTCTTGGGAATAAAAATGAACTTCCAGATGTGGGAAATGAAGGTCTCCTGCCTGTAGGCTCCCCTTGCTTAAAAGGGTCTTTGCTCATCACAACTCTGTGAGTAAGCAAAGCACATGCAAGCATTGCTTCAGTTTTATAGAAATGCTCATTTCCCAGCATCCCACAGCTTGCGGGTGTGTGAGGGAGAGTCTAGAAGCGACTCTGACTGTAGAAGGTCCAGCGCTTGCCAGTGCACAGAGATGCCCCTTCTGAGGGCTTGATCTGTTACTAATGCTACAGGGCATCTACCACCACTAACTTTTACTTGAGACACTCCTTAAATGGGAACTCCTCTCTCCCTTTCTCTCTGGTTATGCCTCCACTCTCCAGATTACCATCAAGGAGTCACTGCCCCCATTGTTCATTCCCTGAGTAACTCCACCTGCCTCTTCTTAATCCCACTAAGCACTTGTAGCCATTGGCAGTGACTGGTGGAAAAGGTGCTGGATTTGAAGTCAGGAGAGACCAGGGTTTGATCCCAGCTCAGATATTTCCTGGTTCTGTGACCTTGGGCAAGTCATGGCCTCAGTTTCCTCATCTATGAAATAGGAATAACAATTCTTGTCCTACTTACTTTCCACAACATTGTTCCAAGGAGAGCCTTTGGCAGACCTCTCAGTATGGCCTTTGGCAGACCTCTCAGTATTATGCAAATGTGAGCCGGGTGTCCTCCAATAGGTGAGAATCTAGGAGCCTCAAATTCCAGCCCTGCCTTATCTCCTAATGCATTTGGTGCCTGTGGTTGGGAATCACTAAACATTATTGGAGCTCCCTGGGGTTTCCTTATCTGTGAAATGGGCATGAATGTAGTGTCTCCCAGGTGTCTTGTGAGGACCAGATGGGATAGAGAGAAATGTGAAAGTGCCTTGAAAACTTAAGAGGCATTTGCATTATTAAAGTTGATGACAACAGTAGAGTCAATGACTATTTGCAAAGCATTTTTCAGACATTTTTTCATTTGATCCTCATGACTGCCATGGGAGAGAAATATCACAGGTATGATTCTCCCCATTTTGTAGATGAGAAAGCTGAGGTTCAGAAAGGAATTTTTTAAGTACAAATTTTTCTTAGTCTTGTCAGTGGCTCATTCCATTAAAGTTTGGTGCTCATTAATGGGCACACCCTGCTCTCCTCCCCCAACCCCAGGGGGTCTGTTTCTTATAAAGCTCCTCAGTGCCAAGCTCCAGAAAGGACTTCCTATTGATGAATTTTCATTCTTTTTTTTTAATGTTTTTTGAGGCAGTGGGGGTTAAGTGACTTGCCCAGGGTCATGCTGCTAGTGAGTGTCAAGTTTCTGGTGTGAGGCTGGATTTGGAACTCAGGTTCTCTTGACTCTAGGGCCAGCGCTCTCCCAGATGGATTACATTCTTGCCACATCTTTGTAAACTACATCCAGTCATGAATCATTAATTAGAGTCAGAAAGGACCTTGGAGAGCTTCTGACCTCAAGCCCTCATTTTCCAGAGAAGAAAATGGAGGAGCATTGGAATGTCTGCCTGCTTTCATAGGGCTAGGAGGGAAAAGAGCCAGGCTCTGCCCCAAGTCTCCTGGCTCATCAGCCTCTCCTCTCATGGGGCTAAGCCCCAGCAGCTTCCTTCCTGTCTGCATTAGAGAGGGTGTGTGGTATAATTAGTCACCAAATAATTACCAAACACCTACTATGTGCCAAGCATCGTGCAGGTGCTGGAGACAGAGACAAAGAAGGAAGCAGTCTTCATTCTCAAGGAGGTGCCATTTGCCTGGTGGGGGCCAGAGGGAGCAGGGGGAGATGCAGCATGGACATGTTTAAGTTGGTTCTGTGTCTGGCAGTCTCCTGCCGCCCCCTTCATGTTTTGTGCCCCCTCAGCACCCTCATGGCTTCAGGCATACATGTTCTTTACCTTGGCTCTGATGGCCAAGGCCGATCCAAGATGGAGGCGGGCTTGTCCGTCCTCTGGAAGGAAATTCATTTGCTGTGGGTTGGGTAAAAGCATCTTTGGGCTGGTTCCAGCTGCCCACAGGATGACAGGGACAAGATGGGTCTCCTCCCATTCCCAAGTGGATCTGATT
This sequence comes from Petaurus breviceps papuanus, assembly GCF_028583685.1. Classification (NCBI taxonomy): domain Eukaryota; kingdom Metazoa; phylum Chordata; class Mammalia; order Diprotodontia; family Petauridae; genus Petaurus; species Petaurus breviceps. The sequence goes on from NW_027185852.1 coordinate 10,802,513, forward strand.
TCTTCTTCCAGGGAAAGCTTTCTGTCCAGTGTGGTTTGAAGGTAATGATGACGTCTTCCTAAATCGCTTGGCGGCTGTCGAGTAATCTCTGGACTCTGTTTCTCTCTTGTCTCCACGCAGGAGTTAAGCCTGGCTTCCCACGAGGAAGCCTTGTCTTTCGTGTCTCTGGTGGACGGGTATTTCCGGCTCACGGCAGATGCCCACCATTACCTGTGCACAGACGTGGCGCCTCCGCTGATCGTGCACAACATAGAGAACGGCTGCCACGGGCCAATCTGGTGCGTTCAATTACTGCCTTTGGTGGAGGGAAAGTGAGCCAGTGCTCGGCCATGTGCCCTCCTTGCCATTTTGACTTTGATGAATCTTTAGAGGTTGGGGTGTGTGTGTGGGGGTGTGGGTGTGGGTGTGTGTGTGTGTGCCGTGTGTGTGTGTGTGTGTGTGTGTGTGTGTGTGTGTGTGGTCTGGTGTTGAGTTAGCTGTACTTGTGTTAAGTGACACCAAGGGGAAGACTTCAGTCTCCTCGGCGCTGGCAGAGTTGAGCAGGCATGAGATGACCCGGGTCCATGACCTGGCCCATACTTACAAGACTGTGTGTGTGCTGGCAGCTGCTCAGCCTCATTCCCAGCTCATCCCGTCCCGTTTGTAGGATGAAGCTGGTGGCGCGCTCACACGTGGCCTGGGGCAGTGGGTGAAAGGCTGGACTTGGGAGTCATGACATCTTGGTCTCAAAGCCTACCTTAGGTACTTGTAGGCCAGTTATGTAACTCCTCTTTGCCTCAGTTTCCTCATCTGTAAAAGCATGGAGGTGAATGAGATGCTGGCTTCAGAGGCCCTTGCCAGCTCCAGGGCCATCCTCCTATGGTCACATTCCTTGATATCTGCAGTGTGTTCCATACTACATGCAAATTTGATTTAGACAGACTTTGGAGAGTCAGCATGCTGTAGTGGACCCATCACTGGGCGTGGGTTCTAGAAGCCCCGAGTTCAAATCCACCTCTGGCAGATCTGTTGCTGGGGAAGGATCCTGGCTCTGCTTTTAGAGGACCTGGAGTCACATCTTGTCTCTGATGTTTACTCCCTATCTGACCTCCCCGGACCTCAGTTTCCTCATGTATCAAATGAGAGGACTGGACTATATGACTTTTGAGATCCTTCCAGCTCTAGCCATAACCCTATTGTCACTTTATAACAAAATAGCAACAGTGATCATAGCTAGCATTTACAAAGCGTGTCAAGGTTTGCAAAGTGCACACTTTGCAAATGTTATCTTATTTTATTCTCAAAACAACCCTGGGAGAGAGGTGCCATTATTATCTTCATTTTACTCTTGGGGAAACCGAGGCAAACAGAAGTCAAGTGACATTCTCAAGAGCACATAGTTAATAAGTGTCTAGGGCCTGATTTGAGCTCAGGTCTTTTTGATTCCAGGTCTATCTGCACCATCTATCCACATCACCCTCAAGCTATTCCATGTGAGAAATATGAGTATCCCACCAAGGGGATGATGGGAAGTAAGACAGAAGTCAGAAAAGGTGGGGAGGGGCTAAGCTATGAAGAGCTTTAAATGGCAAACAGAAGGGTTTATATTTCACTCTTTTCAAAATAGTATTTTGAAAAATTATTATTATTATTTTTACATGCAACTGGGAAATAAGCTACACAGGCATTGGGGTCTAGAAATTCCTCTTGCCCTACTAGAAAGTCAGAGGGGGGGATAGGGGAGGAGAGAAGAAGGAGCACATTGGGGGAAGGGGGATTCAGTAGGATCGCTATTTTGGGGTAGTGGGTAGGGGAAAGACAGGGAGAAAAATCGTAACTCAAAACCTTGTGGGAATGAATGTTAAAAACGAAAAATAAATTTTAAAATAGTATTTTGTTTTCCCCCAATTGCATATAAAAATAAATATTTTATTCTAAAGTTCATAGGAAGCCACTGGAGTTTATTGAACAGGGAGGTGACCTTGTCTGCCCTTTGGCAGATGGGTGTGGGAAGATAGGAGAGAGGGAGACCATGAAGGAGGAGTGATCCAGGAGAATGGCATTCAACACCTGATCTAATGTGGTGCCCACATAGGCAAGGGATGTATGGGACCAGTGTTGTGCAGCAAAGATTGGGCAGCTGACTGTGTGTGTCAAGGCTAAGGGTACAAGGCTGGGTGAGGAGACATTCCAACCCAGGTGTCCTGACTCACTCCATTGTCCAGCCCTCTCTTGAGGACCAATCCCTCCCTTCAGACATTTTTTTGCATATTGGAATTTAGAGCTGGAAAGGACTTCATAAGTCATGTAACTCATGGTGACTTTACAGACAAGAAAACTTGAACACTGAGAAGGTCATTGTCTCACCCTTGGTCACACAACACCAGGCCAGAACCCAGTTCTTTTGGCTACCAGTCCATAGGCCATAGAACCAAATATTCTGGAGGCAGTGGCAAAAATCTGATGAGAAGGGAAGACAAGCTAATGGGTGACCACTCCCTTATGTCTCTTCCAGAATCCCTAAGGGCACCAAGAAAATGACCAGTTTTGGAGCCTGAGAGCTTCAAGATTGGGGATAAATTACTCAGTTAATTGATCTTTTATAAATGGAAAAAGCAAAGGCCATGAGGAGAATAAGTGACTTGGTCCAGCCTACACTAGGCCAAGAGAAGTCTTGACTTGCCCTGTTTGCTCACATCACGTCTTACAAGCAGCAGTGTGTTGGTAAATGTTTAACAAACAGCTCTCCCGAAACAAACAATACACACATGGCACACTTTTCAGGCTCTTCTGTGTCATTAACACTTTCCCCCTCACTTTCTTAAGTTTAAACAATCAGCAAAACAATCAATCAAGTCGTATTTGTAGCATGTGATGATTTCTGAGTTGCAAATGTTCACACTGAAAATGTAATCGGCTCTCGTGCGCTGGTAAGAGCTGGTTCCAGCATACCCTTGTAGCTATAAGGGAAGATCTTTTGGTCTTGCCCAGAGATCATGTTGGCAAGTTTCCTTCCAGCTTTCAGGCACACTCCACCCCTCCACTGCCCTCCCTGCCCCACCCCACCACATTATTCTTTGTAGATTGGTGTGGTCCTTGAGCATGAAGAGCAGGGTCAGTCATTTAACATTAGAATCCAAGCCATGCTAGTCTTGAGCCTGGGAGATCTTGGCCAGATCCTGCTGCCTTGTTTTAAGATAATAACGACAGAAAGCATTCTAATGACCATATTTGACATCACAGAAGGGATGAGAAAATGCACAATTGTCCTTCCATTGGAGAGGTGGGGGGACTCTGAATGAAGAATGTTGCACATGCTGTCAGCAATGGTCAATGTGGTCATTTTGATTCTTTTTTTTTAATATCTTTGTTTCAAGGAAAGGCTCGTGCGGTGGGGCAGAGGCGGAGGCCTGTATTTTCAGATCAATGTGATATAGAAACAAACGCATCCACTGGATATAAAGATAAATATCTGATGAGAAAACAGTAAAAACAAGGACACTGGGAGTAGGGAGCAGCTGGGAAGCCCCCAGACATCCTTGGGATGAGATGGAGGGACTGGAGGCAGATTCAATATGGCGGCTCCAAGTGACCTCCCCTGCCTCTGTCTTCTCTCCTTTCCTTTGCTATAGTACTGAGTATGCCATCAACAAGCTGAGACAAGAAGGGAGTGAAGAAGGCATGTATGTTCTGCGCTGGAGCTGCACGGACTTTGACAACATCCTCATGACCGTGACCTGCCTGGAGAAATCCGAGGTCAGCCCAGGCTTTGGCTTCTCTTGGTTGGTTTGGTTGGGGAGGTGGTAGGAGGGAGTGGTGGTTAGTGAGAGGAGGGTGCTCTGATGGGGTCTGGCTTGTTCTCCCATGGAAGACAGGAATAGAATGGGGGGTGACAGAAGCCAGTTCACAGGCTAAAAGGTCATGGGATTGGTTCGGAGAGCTGGACTCAGCAATCCAATGCCTGGCCTTTCCCACTTCAGGAAGGGGAAAGGCCTGGCCAGCATGGCTCCCCTTTCACACTGTGGGGAAGTTCTAGGAAGGCAGATTCCTTCTTGATGTTAGGAAGTCTACAAGCAAGAGGCAGGTAGGTAATATCTACCTCTCTGTGCCTCTGTTTTACCATCTATACAATGAGTTGAACTAGACGTTTCTGAGGTTCCTTTCTGTTTCAGATCGAGGCTCCAATTTCTATGAATGATTGTGATGTAAAAACCAAAATTCATCAAAAGACCCTTTTCAAAAAGGAATGCGTGTAATGAGCAGAGGGGGTGGGTTCCTCCCGCCAGAGGTCTTTGAGCAGTGGCCACTTGCCAGGGATGGGATAGATGGGATTCTGTTCAGATCTTGTTTGGACTGAGTGTCGTGTGAAGGTCTGTCCATCCCAGAGATGCTGGGACTCAAGGGACCTTCTGAGTCTTGGGCCTGAATGACGTCTCAGGGGGAACTCTGGCCTTTGAGGGCAAAGTGAGCAGGAAGCACAATTTTCTATAGCAAGTAAACATATCCTAGTTTGGAGAAGGGGGAGCTTGGTGGGGAGGCATTAAGACAACAGACACAGAGGAAGGGAAACTGGCCAAAGGCCTGAGAGAATTCAAATCATCTGAGAAAAGGAAAGGCAGAAGGGCCTCAGAACTACCAAAGGGAAAATATGGTAGGATGTATTTGGAAGGCAGATATTCTGTCAATGTCAGAAGAATTGCTCCCCATCCCCACTTTTGAAACAGCCTTAGCAGGGGGTGTGCTCTAATGGATGTATTTCTCCACACCTGGACCTCACATCTGGGCTTGATCTCACCTCTGGGACTCTGGGCAAGCCATTTAAACCCTCTGAGCCTCAGTTTCCTCTCCAATAAAGCAGAGCTCATAGAGCTATAGCAAGGAGGGACTTCAGTGGCCATGGAGTACCCCCCCCCCCATCATTTTTCAGATGAGGAAACTGAGGCCCATGGAGGTCACATGACTTGTCCAAGGTTGAATGAGTAATAAGCATTAGAAGTGAGATTTGAACCATGTCCATTGACTAGTCAACAACCTCTCTGCTGGACCACATTCCCTCCCCAGAAGAAAAGTGCTTGTGGGACTGATCTCCCTGGCTTGGTATGGGAGTCAGCTGAAATGATTATGACTAGTACTTTATAATGCCAATAATAGTGACTGACATTTCTGCTGCACTTTAAGGCTTATAAAAGTGCTTTACATACATTGTCTCCTTTGAGCATTGAAATGATTCTGAGGTTGGTAATGAAAGTGGTTTATGTGTGCGCCAATTTTATAGATGAGAAAACAGAGGCCAGAAGAAGTTAAATGATTAACCCGAGACCCTACAGCTTGGAAACTCCAAAACCAGGGGTTCCCAGATCAGTTCCCTTTCCTTTCTAAACAGTATTCTCTCTTGGATGGTAAATGGTTGCTCTCTTAATGAATAATGCTTGGGCTTGTCATACTCAACTCCCCCTGTCCATTAGACTTTGGAGGAAATTTAGTGTCACTTTAATGTGGTTAGATGGATCCCAGCCTGGTCTGTCTTTGGGAGAGGCAGAGTCAGGATGCCCTGAGTCCTCACTGAGCCTTAACCTAAGTGAGATGGAGACAGAGCTGACTTGTATGGAAAGGAAACTTTTCTCCCCGTTAGTTCTCGATACCAATGACCCAATAGATCCAGGCCCCTGGAGAAATCATTCACTCCATTCCATTCCATGTAATTCAGCCAGCACTCATCAGTGCAACACCAAATATGTATTAGGTACTTTCCATGTGCCATGCACCAGCTCAGGCACAAAGGATGCAGAGATAAGACCAGCCCAGCCCCTGACCATGGGGAGCTTACATTCTACCCATGTAGACAACAAACACATATCTTGGTATAGACAAGAGCCAGATGGAAGGTGGTCTTGCAGAAGAAGGCACTAGCAGCTAGGGGAGCAGGAAAGAAGGTAGGGCTTGGGCTGGCTCAGGCTAGAAGAAATAGAGGAATTCTATGAGGCAGAGATGGGGAGAGAGAGCATTCCAGGTAGGAGACACAGACAGTGCAAAGTCAAAGAGACGGGAAATCAAGGAACTTTTCCATGCCAGGTACTAGGCTGGAAGCTGGAGATAGCCAAATGAAACCCTTTCCCTAAGTCCCTTTGAGCATGGGCATGATGTTCACACAGTGGCCGTTATTCTCCCAACAGCAGATGTTAACGAGCCAGAAACAGTACAAGAATTTCCAGATTGAAGTGAAGAAGGGTAAATACTCCCTGCATGGCTCCGATCGAGTGTTCCCTTCTCTCAGAGGCCTGATGGACCATCTCAAAAAGCAGATCCTGAAAACAGACAACATCAGCTTTGTCCTGAAGAAATGCTGCCAGCCAAAACCAAGAGGTACTGTTACCCTTCTCCTTCCTTCCTTCCCTCCTTCCCTCCCTCCTTCCTCCCTCCCTTCCTTCCTTCCTTCCTTCCTTCCTTCCTTCCTTCCTTCCTTCCTCCCTTCCTTCCTTCCTTCCTTCCTTCCTTCCTTCCTCCCTCCCTCCCTCCCTCCCTCCCTTCCTCCCTTTCTTCCTTCCTCCCTCCCTCCCTCCCTTCCTCCCTCCCTTCCTCCCTCCCTTCGTCCCTCCCTCCCTTCCTTCCTTCCTCTCTTCCTTCCTTCCTTCCTTCCTTCCTTCCTTCCTTCCTTCCTTCCTTCCTTCCTTCCTTCCTTCCTTCCTTCCTTCCTTCCTTCCCAAAGTGGGAGAAGCTTCCTTAGGAGTGAGTGGATTCCCTTCTCTGTAGATCTCTTAGGCATAGACTAGGGGTCCGCTGGTGGGGGAGATTAGAGAAGAGATTCTTGTTTAGGTACAAGGACTCCAGCTGGTCTCAGATCCCTTCCAGCCCAAGATTCTGGGAGTCTGAGATCTCCTCACAGGCATTCCTTAGTGAGTGCCATCTGTATACTCATCCCTTTTGCTCCTTCGTAGGACAGTGTTTTGTTAAACATTCAGCAAATCGAGTCAATTCAAACATTCATTAGGCCCCTGATGTTTGCCAGGCTCTATCACAGATGCTAGGGCTGCAAGGACAAAGTTTCAACAGTCCCTGCCGTCAGGGTTCTAGCATTCTGCTGGCCGAGAGAGCATTTATGTAGAGAAGTTCTACTCTTTCTTTTTATAATGAAATGTTCATGTTTGCTGAGGATTTTTAAGTTCAAAATGGCAACTATCTCCAAAGATAGCTAACATGTATGCATATTTATGTTAGTATATATACATGCAGATTTACATATAATATATTAATAGAAATCTAAAATACACGTGTATGTGTACATATGTGTGTGCACACATGTACATACATACACACGCACACTATTGTCTAATAAAATGCAAGATCCCTGAGAGGAGGAACTGTTCTAACGTTGACCCTCTGTTTTAGCACATGTATGTATGTACGTGTGTATGCATATATGTATAGATGCATGTATGTATGTATATTCTCTTCGGTACCTAAAGAGCAGGGCCTTGGCCTTCTGTTTCCACTCCATGTCCTTCTTGCTGCTTTGTCTTCTACAGAATTAGCAGACTTCTTAGGTTCTAACACAAGTTAGCAGTTGACTCTCTAGTATAATGAGTGTGTACCCTCCATCTTTTCCAGAAATCTCTAATCTGCTTGTGGCCACCAAGAAAGCCCAGGACTGCTTGCCAGTCTACACAATGAGCCAGTTGAGTTTCCATCGAATTCTCAAGGAAGACATCATTCAGGTGAGTTCATTGCATTTCTCCCTGCCAGCCTTATGGAATATCTCCGTCACCTTTGGGATGAGGAGATCGTCCCTCAGGGATATTGTCCTGGGAGATTGAACAATAGGGCTTTATTTCCTGCTAGAGTGAAATCAGCTTTGACTGGTCCCCTCCCAGCCTTAAAGGATCAGGTGTCAACACCTCAAGGATCAAGGATCATGAGATCATAGATTTGGAGGTGGAACAGACCTGAGAGCCATCTCATCCAACCTTCCTATTTTATTGATGAGGAAAATAAAGCCTAATTGACTTGCCTAGGATCACAAAAGTATTAACACACACAGAATTTGAACGCAAGACCAATAACTCCAAATTTAGTGCATCTTTCTACCCATACTATGTCTCACACTTGTCCCCTGATTACTGACCATCTACACCATTGACCTTCTGTCAGCCTATTTTCTCATCTATAAAACAGAAATGATAATACCTCCCCTACCTGTCTACATAGAAAGAAAAATAGATGAAGTATGTATTAATAGCTTACAGGTGCCAGGAATTACTCACAGGCTCATTACAAAGAAAGCTCTTAGTAAAACAGTGAAGGGCTATTGACAGGGGAAGTCCTTTCCAGCTTCAGATGTAAGACCCTGAGAATTCGATTAAGCAGTAGTGATGGTGTTGACCCAGAAGTAACGATCTGGAAGATGCTTAGGCTCAGTGGGAAGTTATCCTGGGTTACTTGAGGGATCTTATTTATTTCTTAGAGAAAAAAGTTAACTCTTCATCTTAGGGTTTTTGTTGACAAAGAACCTAAAAGGTGGAAAAGATCTGGGTCGACATGAATGAGCTTTTAGGTGATGGGGGTTTTGGCTAAGGCCCTTCCCTACCTCCCAACACAGACCGTAGAATGATAGAGATGGAAGGAGTCTTGGAAGTCATTTAGTTCAATCCCATGTTTTATAGCTGAGGAAACCAAGGCCAGAGAGTGGAAGTGATTGGTCAGAATCACACAGAGCTAGGCCTTAATGTCTCCTAACTCTTACCTTCACTCCTTTGCCTCCCACGCTGAACACAGCTTTTCCTCTTTGTAGCAGGGAGGAAAAGTGGCAGATTTGGAACCTGGGGTGAAAGGCTAGTTTTGCTACTTACTAGATGTGAGTCTGGGCAAATCCCTCCCCCTCCCTGGGGAGTAATAACTAAGTATGCTTTCTCTCTGGGAACCTCATACTTTCCATTGGCCTTTTGTGTTTTCTCTCCCTTCACACCTCCTACAAACACTGTCCTCTGTCTTCCCTTCTCTCTGAGATCTGGTCTCTAACTGTACCAGCCTCTTGCCTTCAGAAGTGCCTCCCTCAGCTGTAGGTGCCCTCCCTGTCCCGGCACCCTCCCACCGTTCCATGCTTGTTCTGCCGAGTCCTAAGGAGTTACTCTGGGCTCAGAGAGCCTAGGGGACACGCACCTGGGCCAAGCCCTAAGGACTCTCTGGGCTCAGAGAGCCTAGGGGTCATGCACCCAGGCCGAGTCCTAAGGAGTTACTGTGGGCTCAGAGCCTAGGGGACATGCACCCAGGCAAAGTCCTAAGTAGTTACTCTGGGCACAGAACCTAGGGGACACGCACCCAGGCCGAGTCCTAAGGAGTTACTCTGGGCTCAGAGAGCCTAGGGGAAATGCACCCTGGGTCTCACAACTGGTCAGAGTCAGAGCCCACCCAACTCCATCTACTAAGTCATGTTACCTCCTCGCTTAGAATAAGCCCCTCAGAATGAGAATTCTCACTGAAAACAAGGAGTCGTGGACAGGATAGGGAGCTGGCCTCAGAGGGAGGGAGACCTGGTCTGAGTTCTGCCTTCTGACCCCTGGGGCAGAGTGAGCCTGGGCACTTACCTTGGTGGAAGGAGCTGTCTCACTGAGACTTCCCAATGAGTAAATGAAATCATAGGTCTGGATCCCCCTCCCCCCAAAAGCAGTAGAGGGGAATCACAGGAGTTTAGCTATAATGGCAGAAAGAACGAGGATCCAGCTTCCTCCTTTGACAGAAAGGGAGACTGGAGGCCAGAGAAGTGAACTGATCTGTCCAAGGTCATACCCATCAGTCAGCAGCAAAGCAGGATTCATGTCCAGGGTCTCTGCAGCCCAGGCTGCTCACTGTTCTCAGACCGCCTGCTAGGAATCCTTGTGCCTTGGACAGATTCCTCTGGGGTCTTGGGGTGGCCTGGGATTTTCAGGAATGTGAACACTTGAAAGCTTTCCCTTCATCCAAAAGGCCATTTCAGTGACAGTAATTACATTGAACTCTCAATGGCATTTCTGGGATGCTGCAGGCACGTGACTGCCCATAAACCCCAAGCCAATCCTGCATAAATGGGAGGCTTTAGTCAATAACCCTTGAAGGACGGTCACTGCAGGAGGCATTGGGCACTAGCCCTTCTCCTTGAGTATTCAGCAGACGAGAAATGTCAGCTAATAACCAAATTAATCAAGATGCACAAAGAATGATACATGTTTCCTTGGAGTCCCAGGGTGTCTTTTGTCTCCTTCAGAGAATCCCTTCACCAACAGAATGTCTCAATTCCCTGCTCTGTGCAAAGCCAAGGGGGCAGCGGGGGGCAGTGGGTAGGGTTCCAGACCAGAGTTTCATCCCTGCCTCTGACATTTAAGAGCTGTGATTCTGCCCTGTAGATAAACGGAATAGGTTGCATCCTTTGGTGGGAGATAATAGAGTAAAAGGTTGGCTCCTGGTGGAGACAGATGATGGCATTAGAGCTCCTCATTCTCTACAAGCATTGGTTGCCATCCCTGGAGCCTGAGGAGAGAGAGCCAATAACCAGGGTGACTTAGGATTGGTAAGGTGTGAGCCATTGTTGGTGAAGGGAAGCAAGGGAGCCGAGGCTAGCCCACAGGACACAGAAGGGCTATGGAAGTAAGAGGGACCTTACAGGGCATCTGGTCCAATCCGTCTCATTTTACAGACGAGGAAACTGAGGCTTAGGGAGTGGAAGCCACTTGCCCAAGGCTACACAGACAGCTTCAGAGCCAAGAGTTCAAGTTCAACCTGAGGCATTTACTAGCTGTGTGACCCTGCCCAAGTCACTGAACTTGTGTTTGCCTCAGTTTCTGCAACTTTGAAATGGGGATAACGACACCTACCTCTCAGGGTTGGCGGCATCAAATGAGGTGACATTTGTCAAGCACTTGGCGCGTGCCTGGCAGGCAGAGGGGATCTATGAATGCTTCCTCCTTCCTCTTCCCCTCCCGATGGATCCATACCAATGGAACAGACAATTGGAAAGCATTTTGTGAAATAGGACTGAGTAAGAATTGTATGCCTTTGGGTTACTGGTCATATCAAGGTGCACAGAGTCATGGAAGATGAGGTGGTGTGGGCATTGCTCTCCTCGAGACTGGCAGTGCCCTGTACTGGACATTTGCCTCCGAGCTCTTCTCTCTGCGGAAGCCTTGTTCCCAAGACGTCACTCACAGGAATTAGCAGCACTGAGACCCCTTTGCCCCCACCGGATTCTGGGCAGCCCTCCAGCCCGGCACCTCTGGCTCTGGCCCTTGCTTCTCCTCCAGTCCTGTTCAACCCGGAACCTTGGGCCTCCTCTTATTTCTGAGCTCTCTCCTTTGTCCTGTTGGCTTTGTTTAGGGAGAGCACATGGGACGAGGCACTCGGACCCAGATCTACTCAGGGACCCTGGACTACAAGGATGAGGAAGGCAGCTCTGATGAGAAGAAGATGAAAGTGATTCTCAAAGTCTTGGACCCCAGTCACAGGGACATTTCTCTGGCAAGTACATCCTCCCCTCGCCTGCCCCCAGGCAGCTTGTGTCCTCTGCCCTTTGCCCTCCAAATGGGCTTAAAGAACCCTTTGGTCTCAGTGAGAACCTTCTAGCACATCCTGAAACCAGGCTGCAGCCTCACCTGAGAACAACATGTGTGTGCGTGTGAGTGTGTGCGTGCATGCGTGTGCACGCATGCATGCACACATATGCTGGGGGTTGTCATGTGGAACAGCATGCTTGGGGAGATGTTTCCTGTGCTGTGACCCCAGCTTCCCCTGGGGGTTCCAAGGTTGGTGTTTTGATCAGTGTGGCTCTCTCCTCCCCACCCTCAATTCTGAAATCCCCTAGCAGGCTTTCTTCGAGGCAGCCAGCATGATGAGACAAGTCTCCCACAAACACATCGTCTACCTCTATGGCGTCTGTGTACGAGATGTGGAAAGTGAGTCTGCTCTTTTGGGAGGGTGCTCCAACACTCAGAAAGTGTCTGTTCACCAAATGGAAAAGGATGCCAGAGAGGTGGGGGGCTGTGGAGGTAGAATGGTGCATATGTCCTCAGATACAAGGGATGTGCCCATTGAGCTGACTTTTCCCTTCTTTTTTTGTGCTTCATTATAAGAGGAGCTTTCCTGGTTAGGGGAAGGGAGGAGCAGATATTTGGAGATGGAGGTTGTGTAGAAACAAAAAAAATGTCAGCAAAAGACAATTGAATGCATAGGAAAGAAGAGTGGGTTTGAATCAAAGGACCTCAGTTCAAATCCTACCTTTAACATTTAATACCAGTTTTACCCAAGGAAAGTCACTTAACTTCCCTGAATTTCAGTTTCCTCTTCTGTGAAATGAGGCATCAGGTCAAAGGGGTCTAAAGTGTCTTGTGGCTATTAAGCTCTCATCCATGTTTGTGTGTGTGTGTGTGGTGAGTGCATGTGTGTGAGTGTGTATATACATGTGTGTGAGACAGATAGACAGACAGTCAGACAGGGAAGAGAGAGAACTCACTTCTTGGAGCCTTATTTTCCCACATGTAAAAATGAGGAAGTTGGACTGGAGGGCCTCTGAACTCCCTTCCTCCTGCCAATCTATGGTTTTATGAAATATTCAAAGGTAAACAAAAGAAAGGGAAGGTGAGATAAGCCTTCACATTCTCTTGTATGTTTGTGGCACCCCCCCACCCCGTTCCATCTCCTCCTCTTCCTCTTCCTCCTTCTCCTCCTTCTTCTTCTTCCCCTTCCTCCTTCTCCTCCTCCTTCTTCTTCTTCCCCCTTCTCCTCTGTCTTAGTCTTTCTTTCTCTCTCTGTCTCTCTCCCTACCACTCTCTCCCTGTATTCCCCAGCTGTATCTTTATCACCCCTACACTATCCCCAGGAGTTATAGGAAAGAAGTTATTTATTCCTAATTTGCACATGCAGTAAACTGAGGCACTGATTGTCTTAGGTTATAGGTACTTTATGGTGCAACTGGGTCTTTAGCACAGATGTCCAATGAGAGTTCTTTCTGTCGGCTTCTACTCCAGAGAAACAGTCTGTTTGCACACTGGGAAGATCATTGAATTCTAGGCTGGGAGACCTGGACACAAGTCCTCTCAGTCACTTACTACTTTTGTAACCCTGAGCTAATCCCTTAACTTCTGTGAAGCAACCTCAGCTGCTTCATCTGTGAAATGGAGACAATAACACCACATTGTACTTCCCTTCTAGGATTGTTAGGAGGCTGAAATGGGATATTGTCCATTAAACTGCTATTGAATCTTCTGAGAAACAGTGGTTGGGTTGGGGGAAGAGTTGGGGATTGACCTGGGTGGACAGTTAGGATCCCAATAGCCACATCCTATTCTTCTGTGCCCTCAGACATCATGGTGGAGGAATATATGGAGTTTGGGCCCCTGGATCTCTTCATGCATCGGAAAAGTGAACTCCTCACCACGCCGTGGAAATTTAAGGTTGCCAAACAGCTGGCCAGTGCACTGAGTTACTTGGTAAGACCAAACCCTGATTAGGTTCACTCTGAGCTGGCTTCCTAAACATTCAGCATCCAGAAGCCCTTGGTCTTGTCATCTCTCTCCATGGTGGGAATGGTCAGAAGGATATAGGGAGAGACCTCAGTGGGGGGTCCAGAACTGGAACTAGGCATGTGAATGCCAGCTATAGAGCTGAATAGGGGATGGGGGTTGAGTGGGATTGTAGAAATAAATCACATCAGGCAACCCTGGAAGCAGACCCAGATGGAAGAGAAGGGGAATTAAGATCAGCAAAAACCTCATGCACAAGGTGGCGTTTGAGACAGTTCCTGCCCTCAAGAAGCTTACATTGCAATGTTGGAAGAGATAACATAAAAGGAAGCAGAAAAGGGAGGCAGGAGGTAGTATAGATGAAGATGACCTGTTTGGGGAGCATAGAGAAAAAAGAAAGGAAGGAAGGAAGGAAGGAAGGAAGGAAGGAAGGAAGGAAGGAAGGAAGGAAGGAAGGAAGGAAGGAAGGAAGGAAGGAGAGAAAGAAAGAAAGATGGAGAAAAGGGAAGAAAAGAGGGATCTGTGGAGGTAGGTACACTAAGCCTTGGGAACTAATTGGATGCCAGTTGGGATGAGGGAGTGAGGAGCTGAGGATGACACTCAAGTTGAAAACCAAGGTAACTGGAATAACAGTAATAGAGGAGAATGAAAAAGGGATGGATTTTTTTTTGGGGGGGGAGGATGAGTTCTATTTTCAACACAATGAGTCTCAGATACCTCTGGGAGATTCAGTTTGAAATATACAAAAAGCACTTGGTGATGTCCATTAATGGATCAATAAATACTTATTAAACACCTACTATGTGCTAGGCACTGTGCTAAGCCCTTGAAATACAAAAAGAGGTGAAAGAGAATCCCTACCCTCAAGGAATTTCTAGTCTAGTGGGGGAGACAGCATGCAAACAAACTTGTACAAACAAGCTATCTTCAAGATAAATAGGAAATAATTAGCAGAAGGAAGGTAGTAGAATTAAGAGGAAGGGGGGATCTTAGTGAGGACTTAAAGGAAGCCAAGGAGGTCAGGAATTGGAGCAGAGGAGGGAGAGTGTCCCAGGTATGGGAGAGAGCTGGGAAAATGCCCATAGCTGAGAGAGGGAGGGTCTTGTTCATGGAATGGCCAGGAGACCAGGTCATTGGACTGAAGAGTGCATGGCAAGGGGTGGAGTGTAAGGAGACTGGAAGATTGATGTAGGACTAGAACTCAGGAAAGAAACAAGGAGGAGAGAGATTGGCCCGTGAGTCACTGGCATAAGCCAGAAGGAGCTGAGGGGAAATGCAAGAGGGAATGTGGAAAGCCTAGGACGGAGCCTTGGCACAGACCCATAGTCAGGGGCATAATGCAGATGGTATTGAGGGAGCAGGGTGTGAGAAGGAGCAGGCAGCAGGTAAGAGGAAGCCAGAAGAGAGCACACTCATGGAAACCAGAGAGGGGAGTGTGGAGGAAGGCAGGCTGCTCAGGTGTCAGCTGCTGCCACCAAGAGGTCAGGAAGGATGAGCATGGTTTGTGCATGTTCGCCTTTGGGAGGCACACTCCTGGTACAGGAGATAGGAGTGATTTCACAGGGAGGCGGGTGAAGAGAAATGGAGAACAGAAGTGTGATGGGGTAGAAGGGATGCAGGAATGCAAGCAGAGGCCTGAGCTTCAAATTCTAGTCTGCCCTTTCCCATGTCCTCAGGGAGCTCCCTTGACCTCTCTCATCTTCAGCTTTTATTAAAACCTGATTGGACTTGGGAATTCATTGGTTTAGAGAGTTCTCAGTGAGGAATTTTTTTCTACTCATGTCAATTGGCACTTTCTCCACAACTCATCTGTAGCAATGGGAACGTTGCTTCTTTCTGGGACTCAGATTCCTCTTTAGTGAAAAGAAAGGGTTAGATTAGATGGCATCTGGATCCCCTCTGACCCCGTCTTCAATCTCTTGATCCTTCTGGTCTAAGATGACGTGACCTATCCGTGGTCAGATATCCAGCATTTATCAGAGGCAAAACTTGACCCCAAGTCCTCCTGACTCCATGTCCTGCCCACGATCGACCACATCACCCCTGATGCTTAGCAGTTCTGCACTGTCTGGGAAAAAGAAGCCAACAAAACAACTGAGTTTGCAGTCAAGCTAGAATGTCTCTAAGACTTCCTGGAGACTTTCTTTCCCGGGGGGCTGAAAACAGCCTTTGCTGTTTGACCTGCTCACTGTGGGGTTCTCTCTTCTTTTGCAGGAGGACAAAGATTTAGTTCATGGGAATGTGTGTGCCAAAAATGTTCTCTTGGCCAGAGAGGGCCTGGATGGTGAGTGCAGCCCCTTCATCAAGCTCAGCGATCCTGGGATCCCCATCACCGTGCTCTCTCAACAGGGTACGTCTGCCTGGTGCCAGCTCAGCTTTCTGGGCAGGGTGTGGGTGGAGATCATTTTTTTTTCTCCTTTTGGGGGTGGAGGGCAGGATATGGCTAAAAAAAAAGCCATGTCAACGTCTTCTCCTTCAACAGTGTCTTTGCTGTGTTCATTTTGAAAGTCACTGTTGCTTCCCTTATCTGCTGGCTCTGTTTAAACCCTATGGTGTCGTAAGAGGAAATGGTAGACCAGTGAGCCAGCAGATTGGAGCCCAGTGACCAGAGGATGAGTCCTTTCAATGAAGGTGAAGTGGCTTGTCAGAGGCCCTCAGGAAATGTCCAGAAGCCCAGGAAGTGGTGCAAGCAGAGGCTCAGGGGGTGGCTATGGTTGGGAGACAGTGAGAACAGGCTGGCCTACCCTGTTTAGATGCCCCTGGTGCCCTGATACCTTCCTCAGAAGAGCAGAAAACTGAGCTGAAAACCCGCACAGAACAAGGCTGGGAAATGTGTCCCTTCCCAGCCATGTTTTCAACTAATTCAGCTCAATTAATTGGATTTGAATTATTTGTGTACATATGTAATATATTTGAATGACTTGAATTCAGTTCAATTTAAGTCATTTGTATACACATATATTAATTTGAATAATTTGAATTCAATCCAATTAATTTGATTGGAATTATTTGTATGCATATATTTGAATAATTTGAATTGATTAGATTCAATTTGAATTATTTGTATACTTATGTTAATTTGATTTCAATTCCATTTGAATTATTTGTAAATATGTATTATTTTGAATTCAATTTCATTAATTCGATTCAATTTAATGAGCAGTTTTGAAGTCCTTACTATGGATTAAGGATTGCTGTTCTGGATGCTGGGGTTCCAGATACAATGAGTGAAGCAATAGCTACATTCAAGGAACTTGCTTTTAGAGCACTGTCTTAGGACTAAGGGAGCTACAGAGATAAGTATGGCAAGGGTATAACCTGGCAAGGGTATAACCTGGCAGGGGAATATTGCGCGCGCACACACACACACCACACACACACACCCATTATTATAGGATGAAACAGAACAGGGGAAGGAAGGACGTAGAGAGCTGGATGCCTCCTTACATCTTGGATGTCAGAGCCCATGAGCACAGATGTACCTGTCAAAGGTGGGTTTCCAGATGCCAAGGCAGGGAAGTTCTGGTCTCTTTGTAGCCTAGATTCCCTCAGGCACCAAGATTACCTGGTTCAGAGGTTGTCAACCAATGGGTAAACTTATTTATGAAATGGTACATTTCCCTACCTTTCCCTACCCTTCATCACTTCTTTCCTCTATTCTTAACCTCCAAACAGAGATTTAGGATATCTAGATGGAGTTGGTAAAGACTGGGATATCTTGGTTCAAATTGTAGCTTCATGAATTTAACTAAAAGCATGAACCTCAACAAATCATTACCCTCAATCTCCTCATCTGTAGAATGGGAATAAGAATGCTTGGCATTATCCACCTCATGGGAGGCAGCATGGTGTAGGGGAATAAAGGTAAAGCTTGGATTCAGAAATACTTGCCAAGGTCACATGTTAGCTGTGTGACCCTGTGCAAATGACTTCACATCTCAAAGGCCCCCAGGCAAGATTCTAAGATCACCAAGGAGACACCAGCTGCCATTGGAATCCCACAACAAAATCACAAATCCTTACTATGTTTGGGAGACAGTGGGCAAGAAAACACAAAGCCCAAAGAAACCCATGTACTTTCCATGGCTTTTAGGAGGAATCTGTGGGAGGGAGTGTGTGTAGCACAGCGTAATCCTCCATTTGGAGTCAAAGGACCTGGGTTTGAATGCTGGCTCCATCATCTTGATACATCTGAGACCTTGGGCAAGTCACTTTATGTCTCTGAGCCTCTTTCCTGGTCTATAAAATGAGGGACTGGACTCAATGACTCTGAGGATTCTGAGATTCTCTGGATAATGCAGGGGATGGTGGCACTTTGTGATCTCAAAGCACAATAGAAACGTGCGCTTTTATTTTTAGAATATTTGACGGATCAAGACAGTGAGGTCATTGTGATGGCTGTCTCTTTAGAAGAGGAGGGGTGCTTTAGTGTGGGCTTGAGGGCAGGAGAGATTTCAAGATGTATGAGTTTCCCTAGAGGTTGAGTTATTGGCTGAGGAAGAAGAAAGAGAAGAAGGGGGAGGAGGAGGAGGAGAAGATGAAGATGATGAAGAAGGAGGAGAAGAAGAAAAAGGAGGAGGAGGAGGAGGAGGAAGGCAATGATGACTTTATGTACAGCTTGTGATGTAGCTACTGTCAGGACTTCCCCAG
>NW_027185852.1:10840622-10872942 GCF_028583685.1 Petaurus breviceps papuanus
TTTTTTTCTCTACTCTTTATTCAGACCAAGGGCTTTTAACCTGGTCTCCCTGATTTTTAAAAAAAGTTCTGATGACTATTTCCCCCTATAATTTATTTACTTTAAAATCTTGTGTATTTTAGTCTATGAATTTAAAAACCCAATTCCAAGAAGGGGTATAGATCTCACCAGACTGCTCAAGGGGTCCAGCACACACCAAAAGGATCAGAAGCCCTGGTTCATTGAATTTTTCAGGATGATGATAATTTTATGTTTAGCCAAACAAAACCTTCTGTTTTTGAGTTAATGCAGCTTGCTTTCCTTCCTGATATCTACTTTTGTATGTCATAAGAGGATTTCCTATTTCCTTTTCTTAACTGTTGTAATTAACTCTCATTCTCTGAATTTTATGGTCGACCACTTGCCACTCACTGAACTCAACAGGAAACTCGAATTACAGACTTTGAAAAGGCTAAAGGCCCCTCTTTCATGCCCAAGGCGAAGGGATTTCTGCAGACTTTCTGACTGTCTTTTGTCCACGCCCATCATGTTTGGTGAGAGGTGCAGTTGCCAATGATATTGGTGTTACATCTCACCTCTTTATTATTCTTCTACTAATGAAGTTTAGGGGGAGTGATCTTAATGTTGGTCTTAGAGATGCAACCTTTAAAAGGGAACATATCCCTCTTAACAAAATTGAAACTTGGTTTTACTGCCCCCAGGTGGTAAGGCCTTGCTCATAGCCACTCGGGGTGCCATAAGTAAGGTTTAAACTTTAAGCAGGATTGACTAACAAATGTTTGCCTTTTTTTTTTTAACACATAACTCTGAACTGAAATAGTTGAATTGAAACATT
This sequence comes from Petaurus breviceps papuanus, assembly GCF_028583685.1. Taxonomy (NCBI): domain Eukaryota; kingdom Metazoa; phylum Chordata; class Mammalia; order Diprotodontia; family Petauridae; genus Petaurus; species Petaurus breviceps. Next base: position 10,841,458 of record NW_027185852.1, read on the forward strand.
TTAAAGACATCCTATTTATTAAACATGAATCTTTGGAGCAACTTTAAAAAACAAAGTTCGAGGTGGCACAATTTGGTCTTTTTCTCATGACCTTTGACTTTCCTCTGTCACATTACCCTGAATTTTCAGCTTGCAATCAAATCCTTTACTAGCAATTAGGTGTCCCCTTTGGACCTGTCTTGACATCCTCCTATGTCAGAGTGCTTCCCTTGGCAGTGGCAGCTCGGCCAACCCTGGTCAGATGTCTTTGCCCAACTATAATCTTGGGAAAATCAGACTTTTCCAACATTCCTAATGGGCAGTCAGAGTTTGATCATTGACTTCCTTTTGACATTTAGAGCATAAGAGAAAGGCAGAATAACCAAATAATATGGCGGCATCATCCTGTACATGTGAAGTGTATATTTGTCTGTATAAGGCTTAACACTGATGCCCAATTAAAGTGCCTCTTATGAAACGTGACTCATCAAGTCTTGTCTGTCAGCATCTTCATGGGTCCTGATTTTGTCATTCAGCTTGTATGCTAATTCTCCAGGTTTTGTGTCACCTGTAAGTCTGACAAATGTGGCCTCTGTTCCGTCATCTGAGGCTCTGATAACGAAGTTAAAAAATCTCAGCAGGAGTGGGGTGTGGCAGATCTCAGAACCCTGTTGGCTAGAGACCTTCCTCTGAGGTGACAGCAACCTACCAATGAAGCTTTAGGCTTTCTCAGGGAACCAGGTCTGAATTCCTCTACCATGTAAGACATTTTAAAAAATCACGAAATTTTGGAGCAAGAATTGTTTTCAAGTCATCTGGTCTCACCAAACAATCTCTGCTGTAACATCTCCATGTGACCTCTGTTTGAAGATCCCCAGAGAGGGATTACCTATTACCTCCAAGGCAGCCTAGTCTACTTCGCCACAGCTCTCATTGTCTTGAAGATTTTTCTAGATTTCAAGTCTAGATTTGCCTCTCTGCAACTTCTACACACTCTTGCTTCTAGTTCTGTCTTCTGGAGCCAGACAACCTAATTTTCTCCTCCATGGGACAACTCTTCAAAATTCAAAGACCAGTAAACATGTCCAGTTCATTTAACTGACTTTCATAAGGCACGACTTCAAGGTCTGTGCCCTCTTCTGCACACAAGACAGCTGACCAATGTCCTCCCACAACTAGAGAGCTTCTGGAAGTGGTGTATTCACAACAGAGTGCAGAAAGACTGGGATTTCCTTGTTCCTGGAAGCTAAGCATCTTGAATGCAGCCCAAGATCACTACAGATTTTTGGCTTCTGTATCACAATGATGACTCTTAGTAAGCTTGAAGTCTACTAAACCACCTCCCCATTCCCTCCCCCCAATTCTTTCTAAAGAAACTTCTCTTCAATCATGACTTGATTGTTGAACTCAAGTGTAAGACCTTACAATTACTCCAACTGAATTTTATGTTACTATATTCAGCTCAATATCCTAGTCTGTCAAGATCATTGGATCCCATTTCTTTCACCCAGCATATTAGCAATATCTCTCAGCTTCATTTCATCTGATGATTTGATAAGTGTATCATCTCTGCCCTCATCCAGGTCACTGATAAAAAGGTTCAATAGCACATGGCCAAGCACAGATCTCTGAGGCACTCCATTGGAGACCTCCTACAGACTCTATGAATGCAGCCATTCAACCAACGTTTAATGCACCTATCTGTATTATTATTAGGACAGTTAGATGGTACAGTGGATAGAGTGCTTGGCCTGGAGTCCAGAAGATTCATCTTCCTGAATTCAAATACAACTCAGACGCTAGCTGCATGACCTGGGCAAGTCACTTAACCCTGTTTGCCTCAATTTCCTCATCTATAAAATGAGCCATAGAAGGAAATGGCGAACCACTCTAGTATCTTTGCAGAGAAAACCTCAAGAAGGTCACAAAGAATTGGACATGACTGAAAAACAACTGAATGGTGTCTCCATATGCAGGCCATAGGGTTTACTTTGAGCTAAGTCTCTTGGCTTGAACAATGAAATGATGGGGATGTGTCGTGATAGTTCACAAGGCCCAGAGCCCTTGATTCCAATCCTTACTACCTCTGGGAGACCTTAGACAAGTCACTTAATGTCCTGATGCCTCATTTTCCTCATCCAGGTAAGTCTAGGTTTCTCTGAGGTCCCCTTCAGTTCTGTATAAGATCCTTGAAGACACAGCTTAGATAAAATCTGGCGTATGACAAGGTAGCCAACAAAATCCCCAACGATTCCTGATTTCTCTTTCTTTGGGGATATGTTAATGTTTTAGTTAGTTATTTAGAATATTAAAGAGATAGACGATTCTGCTTTTAACCTGAAGCTTTTTGACTAATTGGAATATTTGGGGAGGGGAAGTAATATAGTCTTAGAGTAGGGCAGAGGCCAAACTCATACCGAGGGTCCATCAACAGAGGGCAGGGGTTCATGAATTTGGTTTGAAATCTTTTTTTTTATAACTTTTTTCCATATAATGTTTTTTCTTTGTAACCCTAAATATTCTATTTTAAGCATCTAAAAAAATTATTCTGAGAAGGGGTCCATGGGCTTCTCCATATTGCCAAAGGGATCCTTGATTCAAGAAAGGTGAAGAACCCCTATCTTAAGTCATCTGAGGCCCAGAGAGTGTTAAATGTCCTGCCTGCGGTCACTGAGGTGGGATGTGTCAGAGATGTGATTTGAACCCAACATTCCCTATCCATCATCAGCCCTCTACCCACCTCACCACCTGCTTCTCAATCAGAACCATAATATAGCAGAAAAATTTTAAATTCCCAAATTCCAATCTTTACGGATGAGTTCTTTTTTAAATGACATATATTTTTATTATTGTGTCTAGAATGTAAATCACCTGTGATTCCATCATCTTTATTAAAACTAGATAATCCCAAATAATTTCTTTTGCTATTCTGATCCCTTATGGTTCTCATAAAAAAACGATCTATATAACATTCAAATGATTCTATTTTTCTTTACCCACTGGGTGGCAGCAAAAGACTTTCTGTAATTTAACTTTTTAAAAAAATGATATTAAGCTCTTTGAGCCCTTCCTCTCACCTTATGTGATTTAAACTTCCTGTCTTGAAAGATCCCTGGAATCCAATGTGATGTGATGGTATGATAGACGAATGGGTATTAGAACCTCCATCAGGTGGGCCAAAAGATTCCCAAGTATACGGACCAGAAAGCCAAAGTCATGACTGAACAAGCTATTGCACATGAATGAAACAATCCCTGATTGGCTATGAGTATGAATGGCTAGATGAGGAATTATCTGTGTCAAACCCAGTTTCTAAAACTGTTCATTTGAAATGATTTAACATTGAAAACAGCAAGTATATCAATTTAACTACAATTCTTATAATTTTACTATGAAATAACAATTTTCATCCTTTCTCTATTTTCTTTGCCTTATGGATTAAGAAGAAATGCGCTCTACCAGGGGACCAGTCTGGTCCTTTGAGGCATTCTTCAATTCTGGTCCTTCCAGATGCCTTGAAAGCGTCCAGTGATTATGACCCCCCACTTTCTCTCTCTGTCGCACTCTCTCTGTGTATATATTTTACCTAATTCACCAAGTATTTTTTAAAAGCAGTAGTGACAATAACAATAGCAAGCATTTACACTGCACTCTAAGATTTGCCAAGCACTGTCCATACATTATTTCATTTGACCCTCCCAACAGTAAAACTCTGGAACATGTTGCCTGTTTTCCAGTCCTCATTTCACCAGCAGATTCATTTATTCCAATGTAAAGCAGGTTGCTTCTCAACAAAGGTTCTACAGATGCTGATGGCCACATCTACCCACCTGAGTAGGCAAAGCAGATGCTTTATGGTACCTGGATGCCTTTGGGGAGATGCCCCTCCCAGTAGGGGCTCCGTATGATCCCACAGACCCAGGCTTAGAAGTCAGCAGTCAGAAAGAGGGAGAGAAAAGCAGCCGTCTAATCCAGTGAACTAGAACAGAAGCTCCTTGAAGGCAGGCACTTTGGTCTTTCTGTTCCTGTTCTGTTCCCAGAACAATGCCCAGCACTCAGCAGATGCTTAATAAATATTCACTGATTGATGGAGATGGACATTCCCTAAGTCATCTGCTCTGTAGCTATTCTTAGAGATTAAATGAAAGGAAGTTAATTTAAGTTTTTACTTCAGGAGCAGCTAGGTGGTGCAGTGGCTAGAGCACCAGTCCCGGAGTCAGGAGGACCTGAATTCAAATCCAGCCTCAGACACTTGACATACTTACTAGTGTGTGACCCTGGGCAAGTCACTTAACCCTGACTGCCTTGGCCCAAAAAAGCTTTTGCTTGAGGGTCTTTATTTTCTAATCCTCCTACTCCTACAACAGGTAGCTCTGCAGGTCTGAGCAGAATGCTGACAATACTGCTGGACAGTACCCTAAAACTAAAAACAAAACCGATTACTTCTGTTTCCAATTTTAATTTGAAATCCTTCAAAACAGCCAATCTCAAAAACTTCAGTGCTTGGAACTGGTCTTCATATTGTCATGCTACAACTATACCTCAAAGGTGATCACCTTTCTGCTGTGAAGGCTGGAAAGGTAAAGCAGTCTGGTGAGCTGGCAAGAGGGCTGGGATTGATAGCAGGAAAATATGGGTTCGAATCCCACCTCACACACTTCCTAGCTATATGACCTTGAGTAAATCCCTTTCTTCTCTGAGCCTCAGTGTCTTCATTTGAAAATTGGGTATTATTTCATGTGACACTCAAAAGAGCTCATGTATATGAATAAAATCCTTTGTCGAAATGGAAGCATTATGTAAGTACCAGTCACTGCTATTAACAAAGCCAAGGGAGGCTCTGTAGTTGAAACTAAATTTAATCTTTAGATTTATCACAGCAGTTTTCCTGATAAGTATATCATATTTTGAATAAATTCAAGAAATTCTGAAATTTGTATTAATATTATTATATTAGATTTGAAATAAAGGTTATCATTTTCCTGTGAAACGTACTATCTTTCCTAAAGCATAACTGCCTACCCAGGCTTCTGGCTCCTTGCTATGAGATCACTTCTTTAACAATCTAGCATCCGGCCCTGAAGTCAGCAGAACAGGGGAAGAGAATGATGCCCAAAGCCCAGTTCACTTTTCTCATGAGCCTTATTTCCTAAGGTGAGGGTCACATAGTTAACTAATCTCCTAACACAAGAGAATTCAAAGCAAACTGTGGGGCCACAGACAAACTTGGAGACTATGAACTAGGGAAAGATTCAGGAAAAAGCTTCTGTGCTGTGCTCAGTCCTTTATAATCCCACTGGGGTCAGTAAATCTGCAGGTAGGCAGAGCTCTGATAGGCTAACCATACTGTAGGCTGAAATCCCCTTCATGTAGAATGTTTCAGTGTGTGCGTGTATGTGTGTGTGTGTGTGTGTGTGTGTGTGTGTGTGTGTGCCCATGTACACAAAGCAAAGCAGCGCTGTGGGCAGGTCAAATAATAAGTATAGAATAAATAACTGATACACAATCAATTATAGAGCATTAGGCAAAGACAAGATGGGATGTGGGGAAAAGACACAAATAAAAAGAGTCTTAATCCAAGTAAATGGAATGGCCAAAGGCAATGGTGATGAAGTATGTTTACCTATAGTCACTGAAATAAATCATTTAAGTAAATTTAGGTTATAGGGAGAGACATAAAGACCTGACCTCAGCGTCAGAAAATCTGGGTTCAAATCCTACCTCTGACACGTCCTGGCCATTTGACCCTGGTTGTGTGTGTGTGTGTGTGTGTGTGTGTGTGTGTATGTGTGTGATTTGTTCTTCATTCTCTAAGAGGACCATGACATCAGGGAGATGATGACATGACTTGCAGTTGACTTTGATTTGAGTGAGGGAGGGCTGTACAAGGTCACCAGCCTCACTTTCTCCTCCAGAACCTTCTGGGTCCAGTGGCCAGATATTCATCAGGATGACTGCAGATGGTTCAGGATGCAGTGGGAGACCTTGGCCCTGGACAAGTCAATTAACCTCTTAGTGCTTAACTCTAGAGGCAACTCTCTGAGACTCTAAGTTTCAAAGAGGGTGTCCAAGGGCATCAGTGGGAGGAGTTTTCTCACCTGGGAGTTCCTCATAGGTCCAGTTCTCCATTCTCTATCTCTAGGCTACCCTGGGTGCATTTGAAAATCCTGTGATTCCCTCCAAAAGGTCCTTTAGTTCAGCTGCGTTCTCAGCCAGGATGGGGTTTCAAGGGAAAGGCTGAGTATGAGCTTGGCCAGACAAGTAGGTGTGATTAGAAAAGGCAGATGACACCCAGTGAGGGGAGGCTGCCCAGAACACAGGACAGAGGGGAGCAGAGGGGAGCTGTTCCGAGCTGGTTAATTCAGGACTCCCAGTATATGGCATGGTAAAGTTAATGGGGCACGGAGGACTGAGGTCTCACCACCGAGGACGACACTGGAGTGGAAACAGCTGTGGCCACGCTGACATGATCTACCTTTTGTATCTAGGATGGCTTTCCCCCCTTTTCTTTGAGCTTCAAAGTAAGTGAAGTGATTTCTGAATTTTTAAATTTTATTATAAACAAGGAGGGGCAATCCAGCATACTGAGAACACTGGCTTGGGATTTAGAAGGCCTGGGCTCCACGAATAACTTGCTGCATGGTCTGAGGCAAGTCACTGCACTTTCCTCAGTTTCCTCATCTGTAAAATGAGAGTTGGACTGGATCACCACCCACATCCACTAGGGCTTTAATGATCCGAACTATAGATTCATGAAATGCCTATTATTCTCTAACTAAGATTCCAGAAATACTTATCCTCCCATATACAGAGACTGAAGAGATGGGCCAGTGTTTTCCCAGGATGCTTAATCTTTCATGACTAAAGCAGCCCCAAGCCTAAAACGCATGTATTCCATGCTACCAGAACAAGAATGACAGGGGGAACTATGAGTCACCTGGAAAAAGCCAGCAACCATCCCGGGGGAAGCAGGAAGCACTACCTGAGCCTCAAACAACAACCGAAAGGTCCAGCTATACCCAGTTTGGCTTGATTTCCCCTTCTATGTTTCCAGCACCTCGAACAGCACTTGGCACATAGGACCAGGTTAGTAAAGGCTGGCTAATGGCTTATTCTTTCTATGGTTCATAATTCCTAGCTTGGTATTGTGTTAGGTGCCCTGTGACCAATGAGGCACAGTTATTGGATCTGTGATTTTCTGGTATAGAATACTCCCAGATGAGGAAATTCCTCCCACTAATGCAAATTAGCACCTTTTTGGCAACTTACAGTTTCCGCCTTTTTGGCACCAGGGACTCATTGCACAGTCTGGTGGAGTCTATAGACCCCTTCTCAGAATCATGTTTTCAAATGCATAAAATAAAATATATAGGGTTACAAAGGAAGCCAATTATATGGAAGAAGTTAGAAAATATATTTGAAAATAAGTTCATGTTTAAGAAGCCTTGACTTAGAAAGTTGACTATAGCACCGAGAGGTTAAGTGACTTGACCAATGTGACACAGACAGGATGTGTCAAAGGAGGGACTTGAACTCAGGTCTCCCTGGTATTGAAGCCAACCCCAGTAGCCTTGATTTCACCAGTACAAGGAAACCAGTTCCTGCTGTTTACCTGTGAATAATCACCAAACTGCTGAGAATAATTAATGTAATTTTCCAATGCATGTTGTGATGACATTCCCTGAGAGATGGCATCCAGTATGTTGCTTGTGATTCCAGTCTGGGGTAGAGCACTCATGGTCTTACTTGCAACTGGGGCTGAAAGTAAAATTAACAGGCTTGTGTTAGTCACACCATTGAAACACAGGGCCACAGGGTAACTGTACTGGAAAATGAAACAGTCTTATTCTATTCAACTTTCAGACACAGGTCAGCATTTACCAACGTAAAGTAACTAACCATAGCCATGCCATCTAAAAATTTCTGCTTCAACATATCACAGAATGATGGAATTTGAGACTTAGAGGTGACCCCAGTCACTGTCTAGCCAACCTGGACATGAAATGAAGCCCCACTGGAATGTCTTGGACAAAGCATTGTCCAGATCTGCTTGGAGACCTCCAGAGAAGGCGATGCCCGCAGCCTCCCAAGGCAGCTCCTCACACTCTGGGATGGCTCCCATCAGAAGGGAATTTTTCCTGATATCAAGCCAAAGTTGGCCTCACAGTAACTTCCACCCATTGCTTGTGTTCCTAGCCCTGGGCCCAAGTGAAATAAGGCCAGTCCCCGTCATATCTCCTGTGACCCTTCACCCCTTTGGTTCCTTGCCTGATCCATAAGCCACAAATTTAAAACCCTTCACTGTCTTAGGGGTCCTCCATAGCTTCTCTATGTCCCTTCTGGGTCCAGATTTGGGCACATGAAGTCTGACCAGGACGGAGGACAAAGACTGTCCCCTTCTTATTCCTGAAAGGCATACATGCCTGTTTTTAAGCAGCCCAAGGTGGCATCCATTTATGTTTCCCATAGTACAGACCCAGCACTATCTGGTGCTGTCTAATAATGGAACCCTACTGAAGTGCAACATATACCCCAAGCACATGTGCTTCAAAATTCTAAGATTTAACTATTTCAAAATGAAATTCTTCTAAAAATACATGACCCCAGTTCCATAAACATAAATTAACCTTTTCCCCTGACTTTCAGAACCATCATCTATTGTGCCAGATGCAACACAGTTGTGTGCTTTACCCTCTTCTCTCATCTGTCATTTTGGCCACTAGTACTCTGACTACTCCTTTTTAAAGTTTGCTAAAGTTGGAGAAATAAGATTACTGATGTGTTAAAAATATATGTAAAAGTAGAGTCAATAAGTTCTTGATAAAGGACCCCAGACTTCTTTGGTTGAAAAAAAAAAACATACACGAGCTTTTGAGAGAACTACTTTAGCAGATCAGACTAGCTCCCAACCCTGCCCCTTTTGGGGGGGGCTCATTTCTGCTCTGCTCTGCCCAGCTGAGGCTGAAATAAGTCAGATGTCCAGCTAAATGTAGTGTTACTGTATACTTATGGGAACTAAGGGGGTCACCATTATTTTCTCTCTGGCATTAACCTTCAACCACATTGCTGCAAGGATACACTCAGCTGCAGATGTTTATAACAAGAAAAATATTTTCCCTCCACAGGAAAATTATATGGGATCGCCAAGATTATTTTTGTTGGAAGACCCACATCATGAGGGTGAGAGCTTTTTTAATGTTTCCAAATGGTAAGTTCTTTTGATGAGAAAAACAGACACTCTACCTGTGCTCAAAACTCTGGCCAGCCCCCCAGAGAATAGGCAGCATTTGGGATGGGGGAACAGCTCAGTCTCGGATGGCTTTTCAGACTTTGCAAAGGGCTGTAAACAGACTAAGCCGGAGGGGCTCTTTCCTTACCTGGTAAACACACCCCTGGCAATACACTTGCCAAGTTCAAGTACGGATTGGTACTAAGCCGGATTTCTTTTGGTGGTTCCCCCAAAAGCGAAGTCTGATTCTTAGACACAGTCTATTTAAAAAAGAAAGAAAGAAAGAAATGTGGCTTGTTTATAAGGACATTTTACATTATGGGGACACTGAAACCCAGGAAGAGCAAAGGCCTGCCTGAGGTCACAGAAACAGAAAGAGACAGAATTTGAGCTGGTGACCCAGCCTCTGTTTGAACACTTCTGGTGACAGGTGGCTCACTACCCAGCCAAAGAAAATGATTCCATTTTGGGTCCGCACTATTTGTATAAAGTTCTTTTAATCTGTCTCCCTGTAACATCTATCTGCTGGCTCTAGTTTTATCATTTGGAGTTAATGGCCCTCTTTCTCAAGCTATTCCTTTGAATATCTGAATGCCACTATAATTTCCTTCATTCCAAGTATTCTCTTTGCAGGCTTAATATGCTTTATATCCTTTATATAACATAGATTCAAGACCCCCTTATAACCTAGTTCACCCTCAGCCCACTGAAGTCTCACTTGACCATGTCTCTCTCAAAATGTGGTGCCTGGAAATGGCCCTCCTCTGCAGCGACCAGAACAGCATGTGGTGGAACTGTTGCCTCCCTTAACTTGGACACTAGCTTTTTATTCATATAGTCTAAGAGAGACTGGTTAGCACAGAGGAGGAAGGACTGCTATGGAGTCAGGAAGACCTGAGTTCAAGTCTTCCATCTGACAAGTATGAGGCCTGTGACCCTGACTGAGTTATTTCATCTCTTGGTAGAGAAGGCAATGCCCTGAGGCTCTAAGTTAAAGGCAAGTTGTTAAAGTTTTCTCAGTGGAGAGAGTCCCCACACTGAGAAGATCCCGTTTGGACCAAAAATCATCATCATCATTTAATATAGGCCTCATGCTGCCCATATCTTCTTTTCTACCCAGAGGGCTCATGGTTTTGTCATTGGGCAGAAGACCTGTTTGGGTGAGATTTTGTCTAGGTGCACCCCATCACCAGAATGCTCTTTGTATCTTAACCATGGAGCTATGTGACTTTTGCTGGGCCTCTGACATTAAGCCCTGACAAAATGATCATGGCAGCCCGATGTGGCTGCCATCATACTGATTCTTCAAGTTGTGGTCATATAGTCTCTTGGCCTTGGATGCAGTCAGACTTGATTGTCTCCATGCACCCTCATCACCATTCCAGCCAACCCCAGGCTCCCCCACCAGCCCTTTTGGCCTATCTTTTGGCCAGTTCCCTCGTGCCCTTTGGAACCTCTCTTCAATTTCCACCAAGTTCCCCACAGCCCCAGACTTTGTAGCCCTCATGCGTTCTACAGGAAGTAGCTGAGGACTGTCCACCACTGCAGCCCCCATACGGAAGGCTGCTTCTCCTCACTTCCAGGACAGGAGGAGGCTTTGGCAGACTCTGGCTGCACGTCAGTCACCACTTCCAGCCTCTCCTCCATCACTGGCTCTCAGGATGCCTTGCCTTGACTAGAATCTCATGCTTACGAGCCCTCGATGCACATAAGTGACCAATTCTTCAATCTCCTCCAATCCAATCCAACCACCTTCAATCCACTTCAGCCACGAACCTCAATTTTACATTCCAGACTTTGCTATCTTGTAGAATTGTGCCAGCACTGAAGAGTTTCAATTCATCCCACCATCCACTCCTGTCCTTTCAGTCACACCAAATTGACTCTGCCTATCGCTCTTACAGAGACCACTTTCTCCACTCTGGCATTATTTCATAGCCCATGAGCGATGGGAAACTCCTACAAATGATGTTCCAAAGACACAAAGGGAAAGAGTTCCAGTGAGCAGAAGACAGGGCCTTTGTTTAAAGACACTATTGTGGATCCACAGGGGATTCAATGAACAACATGTCCTTTTAGATGACATGTCCAGAAAGTGAGGACAAGGGTGGGCTGTAGGATCACGAAGGCCAAACAAAGCCTGACCTGGTTCTGTAAGAGCATGACAGACACTGAAATTTTCAATGAGCTGAGGCTGGACAGGAATCACAAGGACATTGAAAATGCTTTGGGGGTTTGGTTTTGCTGCATTTTTGAGCCTCTGGTGAAGAGAGGATTCCACAAGGAATAGGAAGGACCACTGAAGTCATAATGGATGGCGTCAAGAGAGAACTGCTCGACTTGGGTTTTCATCTGTTCTCACTCTCTATTACCTCCAGGATACAAGACAAGGGCCCACATTGGGCTCTGTAAAGACCCTTCCCAGATCGACACCTCATACCTCAAGTGCACTTATTATGCTGGTGTCTTATCTCCCTACAGACTGGAGGCTTCATGAGGGCAGACACTGTGTCTTCTCTAACTTTATGTCTCTTCCAGCTTTGTAGAAACTTAATAAATAAATTTTATTGAATAAGATTGCCTCCCATCTACTTAGTTCCTGGTGTATTAGATTAAGAATCTGCGGCCAGTTAAAATTCCTGTCTTTTTTTTTCCCATGAAAAACTTTTGAGTTTTAGTCTTTTTTACCATGTATACTTCACAAGATCATAGGATTTTAGATTTAGAGAAATCTTCGAGGTCATCTAATTCAACCTAACTCCCTTTCTTTACAGATGGGGAAACTGAGGCCCCGAAAGATGAAGCAACTTGCCCAAGTGACCTTGGCTAGAAAAGGGGAAGAGCTGGAATTTAAACTCAGGTCCTCTGACTCCAAATCCAGCATGGTTTCCCTTTTACCCAGCAGTGTTTTATAAATCTCATTGTCAAATTTTATCTGGTTGGATATGACCCAAAGCTTTCTCTTGCTGAGATCTTTCATGCTCTCTGTCCTGTCATTCAGTGAAATAGCTATTCCTCCCAGCTTTGTGATATAGTGGGCATTTGGGTGTCTGCCATCTTTGATCCATCCAAATCCCTGATAAAATTCTGAACAGGAGAGAGCCAGGGACAGAGCCCTGACACATCCCAATGGAGACTTCCTTCCAGGTTAACAAAAATCATCAGTAAACCCCCTCTGCTTGTGATAGGACAACGAGGTATGAAAGGCCTTTGATTCCATTCTCGTCCAGTCCCCATTTCCTGATCTTATCCAGGAGGACACAATAATGATGGACAGTTACTTAGCACTTCAAGGTTTGCAAAGAGCTTTACAAATATTATCTCATCTGATCCTCACAACAACCCTGTGGTGCTATTATTATCCCCATTTTACAGATGACAAAAGTACAGCTAAGATGTTAGGTGACTTGCCCAGGACCACACAGTGAGCAAGTGATTAAGGCAAGATTCGAACTCAGATCTTCTCGACTCCGTCTAGTACCCTATCCACTGAGCCACCTAACTGCCTCATGAATCTTGGCACGTGCCTTACTAAAATCCACCCAGAGCCTATCTCTGGCCCTGCTCTGCTCCGTCAAGTTGAGTACACCTTGCAAAAATGGAAATCAGGTTAGTTTGCTATGACATCTTTCCATGTTCAGTGCCGGGGATCACAGTGTCCTTTTCTAAGCACAAAGATGGAGATCAGAGCATCAAACAAGGAAAATCAAGTCAATTTGATACAATTCAACAAATATTTACTGTGCAAAGGCCTGAGCTGGGTGCTTGGAGAAAACGGCTGCCATCATATTGCTCAAAGGTTTTATCCCAAACCCCAGAATAAATGAAGGAAACCCACAAGACCTTGCTGCCAAATTGTGGTCCAGGCTGGTGGATGGTGGTGGCAGCTGGGGATGCCTAGTGTGGGAGTGGGGGGTGGGGAGGGCACAGGAAGGCAGTCACTGGCCACATCTCCAACCTGGAATACTTTCCACCCAAATCAACTAGACCTGTCCTGGTCTAGCCTGACAGAACATCAACATTTCTATTTTAGAAAATACCAACTTCAGACAAATTGTATATAACTATGGCAGCACTGCTGGGAAAACTTTCCAAGCTATTAACAGAATTCCACAAAGATTCTTAAAGTATTAAGGAAAATAAATGTTTAGAAAAGTTAAAATGCATATTTAAATTATACTCCATATCCCAGGTTTAAAAAGAATTGTTTTATATTCATTTGAAACTATTTTTAATAGGCACAAAACCTGGAATTAAACAAAACAAGGACCTATGAACAAGATGGAATAGATATGATGTTATCATTTATGATTTCATGTATATATACAAACATACACATATTTGTGTGTGTGTTCATATATGAAGGAAGATTCAATCTCTCATCTTCCTGATTCCAAACTCTGTCTTCTATCCCCTCCTCCATTTTGTAGGTTCAGAACATACCTATTTGTTAAGATGTTGGGGGGGGGGGAATTCCCACTTTGAAAGAAAAATACAATTACTGTAAATAGGAATCACTTTTAAAAGTGTGTATATATGTAGATATTACACAGTTAAAGCTTACATATATTATATTATAGTATATATGTTTAAAAGTGATTCCTATTTATATTATATATGTACATATTTACTTATACAAAATATTATGTTTAAGTATATATGTATATATATGTATGCACATGCACACATATATTCTTAAAAGCAATTCCTATTTATATGTATCATATACACACATCTATACACATATAAAGTGATTCCTGTTCATATATACATAAACATGTGCTTATATACACACATACATGATTTTAAAAGTGATTTCTGTTTGCAGTAATTGAATTTTTCTTTTAAAGTGGGTATTTTCTTCTACCATTTTAATAAATAGGTTGCTCTGAACCTCTGACACAGCTTGGAATCAGGAAGACCAGAGAGTAAGTCTTCCTTCAGACACATAGTATCCCTATTACTGTGGATATGGCAAAAGGAAAGGAAAGGAAGGGAAAGGAAGGGAAGGGGAGGGAAGGGGAGGGGAGGGAAGGGAAGGGAAGGGGAGGGAAGGGAAGGGGAGGGGAGGGGAGGGGAGGGGAAAGGAGGGGACGGGAGGGGAGGGGAAGGAATTACCTTCCCTCATGAAGTTAACATTCTAATAGGGGAAGAGAATATGTATGGGAAGATCATTTCAGCTAGAAAAGCTAAAGCAATAGTCATTGCATTCATAGAGCAAATGAAAGCCTCAGTTTCCTTATCTGCACAATGGGAATAATAACAACACCTTCCTCACAAATAAGGCAATATAGGTAATGTGCTTTGTGAACCTTAAAGTGTAATGTAAATATTAGCTACTATTACTATTAATATTTTTTTAGATAGTTTGGTGTAAGTGTGTATTTGGTGCTTTTCCTTTTGATAATTTAAATATATCATTACTTTCTTCTGACATTCAAAATAATTGTTATAAAGATATTTTAATAAATCATTCCAGGTTAAACCAAGAAAAAAGGCTATATACTGTTACCAATTTCATGTAACATAAAATTAAGAGGAAAATTTATTTTCTGTCTCTCCATCTGACTCCCATCTCCTTACCCCTGAACTTGCTTCAGTGCTTTTGGGCTGATTTTGTTGCCTGGGCTGACCCGTCCCCAAGCCTCCAGCAGCAGGATTTGTAAAGCCTGGAAGATAAGTCTGCGGCCCTGAGACGGTTCCTTCTGGCAATCCCAACGTGGCTGATGGTTTGTCCTGAGGAGTGCTTGGCCCTGGCCCACCTTGGCCAACCGTGTGCTGATTTGGAAAGAACGGTAAGATCCCTGCTCCTGCTGTAGTCAAGGTCAGAAGAGCAGTTGGGTTAGGAGATAAAATCATCAAGAAATGGAAAACCTTTTACTAGAAATACTTAGTAAGATGGAGGGTTTTTGGTGCTATTAAGTTATGACAGAAGCCCTTCAAATTCATTATATATCTATCTATATCTATATCTATCTAATTCCAGGATAGTCTATTTCTTTCCTTCCCTTTCTCCCTCCTTCTTTGCTCTCTTACCTCCTTCTCTCCCTTCCTTTTTATTTCCTTCCTTTCTTCCTCCTTTCCTTTCTCCCTCCCTCTCTCTTCTTTCCTTTTTTTATACTTCATTCTTTCCTTCCTCTCCCTCCCTCCTTCTCTTCCTTCCTTTCTTCTCTTTCCTTCCTTCTTCCCTCCTCCATTTTCCTTTCTTTTCTTCTACTCATTTTTTATCCTTCCTTAAGCATTTATTAAATGCCTGCTAGGTACCCAGGACAGTGTTAAGTGCTAGAGAAAAACACAAGATGAACTAATCTTGGCCCTTGAAGTGCTTATGTTCTATTGGGGGAAACAATGTGTACATGCTTTAGTAAATAAAACTAGAGAGAAAGTGTGCCCAGGGTGAGCTTGAGGACTACTGGGCAAAGAAGCTGTGCTGCTATCCCTGGGATTTCAGCAGCAAATAAGCAAGTCCACCAGCACACTGGGAGGTCTCCCTGTGGGGAACTGATGGGAAGATACTGCATGCAGCGGGTGCGGAGTGGAGAAGACTTCTGTTCAAATCCACCCCCAGACACTTAGCAGCTATGTGATGCTGGGGAAGTCATCATTTAACCTCTTTCTGCCTCAATTTCCCCAACTGTAATATGGGGATAATAGCAGCACCCACCTTCCAGGCTATTGTGAGGATCAAATGAGAAATTTGCAAAGCACTTTGCAAATATTAAAGTGCCATATAAATGCTGGCAATCACCATCATCATCATCATGATTACTTGTTGTCATTGTTATGGGAGGGAACTTCCCCAAATCGATCACATCTGATCCATCTGAGTAAGGAGAGCCTTGTTTAAGGGAAGGACAGTAACAGCTGGAAAGATCCCAAGGATCTTTTGGGAAATGGCATCTGAGGAGAGACAAAGCTGGGGCTTCCAAGAGGCAGAGGGGAGAAGAAAGAACATTCTGGTGTGGTGAGACAGGCTATGCAAAGGCCACAGGCAGGGGACAGAACATGCTGTACAGAAAGGAACAAAGAGAGCCAGGCAAGATCTGCCCTCTGGGTTATGAATTCCATGACAAGAAGAAAGATGGCATCCTTGACAGAAAGGAGATTCAGAAGAGGGGCAAGGTTGGGGTGAGGGGGAAGAGAATGAGGTCTAGCTTTGGATACGGCCAGTTTGGATGCCTGTGAGACATCCGGGGGTGGGGGAGAAGGGAGGTGTCATCCAGAAGGTACATGGCCATTTCTCCTCTTCCTCTGATGTTGCATCATGTCATGGGGAGGACCCTGGAGTCTCAAAATTGGCTGGTGGAATAACCTGGAAAGGTTTTGCCATGAACCTGTGATTTCGCGGGTGTAAGGGAGTTCACAGTGGGGAGACTCTTTGATCAATGCAGATTTGCAGCTACTGCAGAATTGGCATTCTGGAGAGTTGTCTAAGTGATTCACAGCCAGGATGTGACCTTGAGGCATCACCTGTCATGGGACTATCTACCCTCAAGAGCCATCAGCACTTCGGCTATCAGTCCCCTCCCCCAGGACAGAACTCATTACATTTTTTATTGTAAAGCATTTGAGGGTTTGCTTTTTCCCTAAAATCAGATGGCATTTGTACAGCTTTTTAACGTTTAAAAACATCACATTTGAGCCTCGCAACAACCCTATGAAACAGGTGGCATTATTATTTCCCATTTTATAGATGAGAAAACTGGGGCATACAGAGGTCAAGTGACTTGCCCATGGTCACACAGCTAGGAAATATCTGAGACAGGATTTGACCTCGTTTCCTTACTCTCCTGTGCATTAACCACTGCACCACCTAGCTGCCTTAAAGGAAAAGAAGCCGAGGGTCAAGTTATGATCTTCAAACCTCACAGCGGACTTCTCAGGAAAAACAGAACTACATGAAGGTATGGAAAGAGACCCCATTTACTTTTATGTTCTTCTCCCCGGTGCCCCAACTCTGACTTCAGGGATGGTGCTGCCCCAGCTCCTAGCGCCGTCTGAAGAACCACAGCTGGGGCTTCACCCAGCAATCCAGGTTTCTACAGAAAAGGAAAAGCATTGAAATATCTCTTCTCTTCACAGCAATTCCAAGTCTGTTAAATAGAGTATCCCACTGGGCTGGGGGGTGTCATAGGTCTGGAATTCTTGCTACTGGGGAGGCTACAGCTGGTGGATCACTTGAGTTTGGGAGCTCTGCATACACTGGCATTACGTCGAGCCCTGAGGAGTGGGGTGGAGGGGGGACCAGGCTGCTCAGCCCAGGACAGCAACAGAGCAGTGGGATGGGGCCCATGAGTGGCCTCTGCTGTAGCTGTGACTAGAAACACTATTGAGGAGGGAAAAGGGCAAAGTTCATTTAACAGAATTGTTGAGTTAAGCATTACACTTACACTGTTTGTATGAATATTCTCCATCTTCATTAGCTGTTGCTGGGCCAGTTGTAAGTAAGAGAGATTCTGAAGCAATAAACGAGAGGTATTGCTCATAACTGAATTCTGCTAAAAAATGACGGGGGAAAAAAGTCAGCTTAACAACAAATCCTCTCGCGACATAGGATGCTCACCAAGATACCAAAACAATCAACTTCTAGGTACCACCATGCATTCGAATACCTTTCCTTTTCAATTCTTATCAGAGGTTCATTTCCATGAAGACATACTTTCCTCAAAATATCCAAACTCTTGTACCCTTTACTATTATTGTTTTGTTTATTATTGCCATTTCGAAATACAAGATGCATCAGGAAGGAAAGGAGAACAGCTCGACAAGGCACACACAAAACCCAGTCCCATTCTTGATGTCCCGGATGATGTTTCCACTCTAAGGAACAAATGAGTTTAGAGATGAGATAAGGAATGAGTCTGGGGGAGAGGGTGCTCACACTATACCAAATTTTCCACATGTAGAAGATAGACTACTTAAGGAATACCCACTACTCCTGGATACGTCCCAATGTCTAATGAAAGAGCCGTCCTAGGGTCCCTACAGATCTATCTAGATCTGATTCCCATATGACTCATTCCATGTTATAACCAAGTCCAGACAATCAGAAGTCACATTATCTTGTGAATGGTATTAAAAGCCAACAATATTTGTATAAAACAGCAACTGTATTTGTATTAAATGCAATCTATACTAAAGACAACTTGTCTGTATTCAACACAAACAAGTATTTAATGGGATAGATGTTAGGAGCTAATGAAAATGAACTCATGAAACTCATCTCCAATACTCGAGGAGCATTTTCACAAAAGTTTTCCAGTTAAAACGTTCACCATATTCTTAAAGGCATTAATAACCTTACAGCTCAGACAATGAATTCAAGTAAGTGCTTAGTTATGAGCATGAGAATAGGCTCTGGTTTTTCTTTTTTTCTTTAACTTTTTTTTTTCCACTTTACTGAGACCCAGCATCAGAAAGGGTGGAACTGATCATGGACCACATGGAGCCCTGACTACCTAGCACATGTCAAGGTTTTCTTAGCACAATGTCCAGCACACAGTAGGTGCCCAATAAATATTTATTGATTGACGGCATAGATAAGATTTTAAAATATTTTAATGAAGACAAAATAGCATACAAAAACACAGGGCACCACAGTGAATAGGGTGCTGGGTCTTGAGTCAGGGAGAATTGAGTTCAAATCCAGTCTCGGACTCACTAGAGGACTATGTGACCCTAAGCAAGTCACATAACTTCTGAGGGCTCTAGGCAACTTTCTAAAACTGCAGAGAAAGCGCCAATTTACATTAGAAGAGGGAATTTCCTCTCTTGGGAGTTTCCCATATCAAAGACTGGTTCAGCCCCTATCACTATGATGGCAGTGGGTTTATCCAAAAGGCAATCTTTAATGGCTAGATATAGAAAGTCCAAAGTCATTCTGTCTGGTAGAGAGGGTACTCTGATATCAATCAATCTTTTCACCAGCCTCCTAACTGAAATTACAATTTAACTTCAGATTAACCAAGGACTGCAGTTCTGATCTTTGTCAGAATGGCTCAGACGAGGTACAGAAATGATCCCATCAGGCCGATATGGCCAGCTGGGAAACCTTCCTGAGGCCATGCAGGAGCAAAAGGCCCCAGCATGCTGTGCAGCCTGGACTGGAGTTTAAAATCTGTACTTCTCAGGAATAAAGGTAAGAGGTCTGTTTGCTGCTTTGCAAGTTAGGATCACTGTTGCCCCTTTGACTGCCCCAGTTCTAAGAATATTATCACATTATCATGCTTTCAGATATCCTTGAACAATAACACAGTTGGAGTTAAAGCCTTGCTGGAAGCAGGCAACATTCTCCACTGGCTGGCCTGCCTTGCCTGCTTTCCCAGAGCCAAAGTATAAGCAGCAAGCTTTGTTCCCAATAGGCTGTTTCATATTTTATAGCAACCAAGGAGTATGTCATAACTGAATTATCTTTTTTCCAAGTCGTATACCTTAAAAATAATTACATTTTTCATTATTTTCTTTATTATATAGTTGAAAGTCCTTGAATACTTCAGCAGCTAATGACAAACAAAAGCTTCCTCAAATCAGAAAATCCAATTCTATTTAGTTGTGATACACCTGGTGTGGTGGGCAATAGTGTGAAGGAGAGAGTTGAAATCAGGAATTCCTGGTGTCAGGTCCCGCCTTGGCCAAATACTGGCTGGGTGACACTTAGGCCATTAGTGCCCCAGGCAAATCTCTGTAACCCCAAGTTACCCAGACTTTGTCAAATAGGATAGGGGAGAGGAAATGAAACCCCCAGGGTTCTCTGGACTGAGATCACAGGTCTGGACCATACCTGGTGTATTTTATTCAGCTGCAAAAATGCAGGGGTGATGGATGGGTTCACCAGATGAGGCAAACTGGCAGAGGCTCCAAGAACTGCTGGAAGAAAAAGGGAAATTTCAATTCCGTGAAACAGTGGAAACTCTCACAAGACATGAGAAAAAGGGCCACAGGAATCCTGAGCGGGCAAAGAATGGGTGTGTCCTTATAATTCAGAAGTGGAAGGGACTGTGGAGATGATGTTACAGATTAGGAAACTGAGGTCCAAAGTAGTTAAGTGACTTACCCAAGGTCACCCTGCTGGTGTCAGAGGTGGGATATATTTATCTTCTTTCAGCTTTCTAATTCAAGTTAGACTGCTAAGGCTGGAAAGAGCCAGTGTCCACCTAGTCCAACTTACAGAAGAGGAAGGTTGGGTCCATAGAGTGAGAGGGGCCTCCCCCAAAGTGACAAAGCAAATACATGGCAGGACATGGACAGAACGATGGATAGAATATGAGAGAATTTGATTTGTTTACCATTAAAACCACAGGTCAATTGAAGTATGGGGCAGCCAGATGGTACAGTGGGTAGAGTGTCTGGCCTGCAGTCAGGAAGACCTGAGTTCAAATCCAGCCTCAGATACTGACTACCCGTGTGATCTTGGGCAAGTCACTTAATTGTTTGCCTCAATTTCCTCACCTGTGAAATGAGCTGGAAAAGGAAATGGCAAATCATGCCAGCATTTCTGCTAAGAAAAACCCAAAAGGAGTTACAAAGAGTCAGACATGTCCAAAAGGACTGAATAGCAAAAAGTTGAAACATTCATAATGTTCATGGATGAGCAGAGAAAACGCAGGGCCACAAAGGCCTCAGGCACCCTACAGTAGCTGACAGAACTGAGGGTGTTCAGCCTGAAGAGAAGGAAACGTGGTAGAGTGGGGGCAGTATCATAATCATCTTCAGATACTGGAAGCCTGCCATGAGGAAAAGGCCCCAGAGAGCAGAACAAGGTCTACGAGTTGCAGATTTCAACCTGAAATAAGGGAACACTTTAGCAGGTGCTGGTCAGGAGGCAATGGCACCTCCTGTTCTGGGGTCTGGATTGAGAGAGAGGCTGGGGTTGGGGGGGGATTTCGAGGCAGAGATTGCTGTTCAAGGATGGGCTGGGGAAGATGCGTAAGTGCATTGAAAACTATGTCTGGGGTCAGGAAGAGCTGGGCTCAAATCCTCCCTCAGACACTTACAAGCTAGGTGACCTCAGCCAAGTCAAGTTCCCTCTTCTGTAAAATAACAGCATTGGGTGTAATGACTTCTAATAACCCCTCTGGCCCTAAATCCATGATCCTACGACCTCTGAGGTCCCTTTCAATTGTGATACACTATGATCCCACCAGCTCTCCAGCCTCAGGAACAGTGGTGGAGCCAGTAACAGAAATGGGGAGATGCAAGGAGAAGGTGGTGGGGGGGAGATGAGCTCAGCTGTGCCCATTTCAATTTCAGCTGTGAGTTGGACATTGAGATTTGCCTGGACAGGCAGGACTGAAGCCCATCCTAGCCAGGTCCCATTGGGTGCTCACCCCCAGAGGTCAGGGATAATTTAACTCCCTCTGTAGCAGTCAAAAGCAAAGAGGTGTGTGTGTGTGTGTGTGTGTGTGTGTGTGTGTGTGTGTGTAAGTGGGGAGTCCAGAGAGTCAGCATGTCAGAATTTGGGACAGTTATCCGAGGATTCGCTATAACCTAAAACAAACATTCTTAGAAAGGAAGCACACAGATAGACAATGGAAAACCATTAGACAAAATCACCGTATTTTAAAGAATGACCTATTTGGAAGCTAGATACTATTTTCAGCGTCAGCTCCATGGTTCCAGGGAGCCCAGTCAAGTTCAAGTGGAGAGGCTCAGAAAGGCAAATGGGGGAAGGCAGACTGGCCATGGCTGAGGAAATGGCTTCCCCCACTGCCCTCTCCCTTCATCTCTCTCTTCCTACTGTTGCCTCCTTTCTCTGTGTGCTCAGTCCTTGACTCTCTTATAAAGGTTGACAAATCCCATCATGCTAAGGGGTGTATCATCCCTGCCTCCATGTTCTCACTGGTTTTCATCTCCACAATGCTGATCCCATTGACTGCTTGTGAAGGTAGAGTAGAAGCTTTGGGCTCATCTCTGTAAAAGCAGGATGCAGATCCTTGGCCCCAGGACAAAGGATAAACCATCTGAAGAAGGAGCCACACGCAGGCATCCTTTCCCATATCTTACCCCTAGTGATTCCCTCTGACCTCTCACATCCTGTGGGGCAGGAGGGAGAGTTAATGGGCTTTGGAGTGAGGTTCCAATCAGTGGGTCCATCAGTCAGTGTTTATTAAATGCTTACTACTTGCTACACACTGGGAATACCAAGAGGCAAAACCCATCAATGTCCTCAAGGAGCTTACATCCTAGTAGCAGAGACTGTGCAAAAACATTGTAGATCTGAGATACAGAAAGTGGAAGTGGAAGGCAGTGTCTGAGGGAAGAGGGCAACAGTGGCTGGGGTCAAAGTGGAAGCAACCGTGCAGCATCTGCTGCTGCCACTTATATAATCTGAGACCATGAGAGCTTCCCCCAAGTCTCTGGGAGCCATGCCTGTGATCTGCACTAAGGTTTTACTAAAGTTAGATTTGTAAAGAAGGTCTAGCCCATATTTGAATCGATATAGAAAACCCCTTATATACTAATAGAGACTCGTTCACGGAGTCACTGAAGCATGGATCCCAGAGGGAAGTTTTTGTTTTTTATCAGTCACATTTATGTATTCCATTTTCATATTCTCATATATGCGCAAGTTAGCTCTCCCAATGGAATGTCTTCTCCTCATTGGCAGGCAATGGCACCCTCTTGTCTTTGTCTCCACAATGCCTGGCACAGGACCTGGCTTGACTGATTACCTCCATTCCTGATTGTCATTCTTGCCTCATCTCAGGCTTGGCACATGATAAACATTCAATAAATGCTATGCATTCATTCATTCATTCATATACTACCTCCTACATGAAGCCTTTCCTGATTTCTCCAGATGCAAGTGATTCTTGCTGATGAAAACTACCTTTTTTCTACATACACTCCCACACCCCCACAAGAACTTCTCCTTACCCACAACTCCCTAAGGTCCCCAACCCTGGTTCTCTCATCATTCATAGCTCCTTTCTTTTTCCTTACCCTTAGTGATGCAAAATTGTATTCTTCAAAATGGCTCAAGCCTGCTATCCTTCCGCTAGTGACTGGGGGCCAAAGGGAGTTCCTGACCTACTACCCAGCTAGTGGAGTAGATGAGGAGAGAGGGAATTCCTATTTCCTCTACAGTGGAGGGAGATGTGTTCATAGCATCCAGAGTTAGAACCAATACATGTATTTTCTTCTAGAAACACTATTATACTTTGTGGCTTGCTTAGAGAGTGTCAGTGGCACAAATTTTACTTGAGCTGCATGAGGGGTTAAACAGGCTTTTGAAAGTCAGCTTGGGAACCTGTATACCCACTATCAATAACAATGACTAAAGGGGAAAATGCATTCCACGGTCCAGACAACTGACTTAACATCCAAACTTTCGGAATAGTTCTTTTGCTGACGACCAGCCATATATGAAGACAATGCTGTGTTTACTAAAGGACTGAATAGTGTTGTTGGAAAGCAATGCTGCCTTGATTGTTTGTGACAGAATGCCTTTTTATGAAAGTAAAGGAAGAAGAAAGAGGAAGTAGACCTGAAACTTCACAAAGAAAAGGCGTAGCCAAACTATGACCTTTGTTAAAGTAAATGAGTAACACTGTTCTGTTAATCATTATCAACTGAATAAACCACATGCCAGTGACAAGAATTATCTTTATGGTTTGATATTTATTGAATGCAAAAAGTACTCCACCTCCACACTCTAGGAAGTGCATGCCAGTTTGGACCCCTCCACAGCTCATGGCACCATCTTGCCCATCTGTTTGACAGAGAGAACCAACTGAGATTTTAAAAAAGGACGTGTAAAAGACTGTGGAAGCAAGGGAGAGGGGGAAAAGAATATATATGAAAATGTGACATTATCCTGTAAAAAAATGTTAAGAGTGCTAAAGGTCAGAATGAGAAGAAATTGATGAAGAAAGTAGCTATAGAAAAAAAGAGGAAGGTCAAAGGAGGGAAAGGATCATTGCCCATTATGGAGTGGACAAGGATTATAGGTGGCACTCTAATTCTGATCTTCTCTTTCAAGGAGAATGAACTTGGGAAAGGAAGGAATGGAACAAAATTCTGTGAGTGAGCGAATGAATGAATGAAAAGAAAAACAGCACTTATTAAGTGCCAAAAACTGTGCCAATCACCGGGGAATGCAAATATAAAAATGAAATAAACAGCCCCTGGCCTCAGGGAGCTTCCATTTGGATAGGGGACGAAAATATAAACATGGGAGTTGGAAATGAGGTGGGGTGTCAGATAACCAGGAAGCTTCACAGCAGCCTGGTTCTGGGCAAGACAGGGTACAAGCTAGGCATTGATACCCACCCCCTTGCCCCCAAAGGAAGGACATAAGAAAGCATCAAGCTGCCCTAAAAGACACTTGTCATATGTATCAGATCAACTATAAACTCAAGGGCTGAAAGCAGGGGTAGATGTGATGGTTGAGCCACTGAACTCCAAAGAGCATGGAAGAAGAGTTATCAGAGGATTGGAAAATGGCAAATCCCTTAATTATCAAAAAAAGAATGAGAATGTAAGGGGCAGGGGGAGGCCAGTGAGTTTGATGTCAATTCTTGGCCAAAAGTTAGACTATATTGCTAATAGGACAGTCAATGGTCCTTTAGGAAAGGAAGCAATGATCATGGGAAGCTAACATGGTTTCAGTGTAAATAGGTAAATCCAGAGTGACCTCATTGTCTTTTGTAATGGGGTTATTAAGCTGGTAGGTAAAGGTGATGCTGTAGTTTATCTAAATTTTAGCAAAGCATTCAATAAAATTCTCCCATGTTTTTCGGGAAAAGTAATTGCTGGATGATCATACAATTAGGTTGATTAGACCTGTAGGAATGGATACATCCAAGGAGGAGTCATGAACGGTCTTGGAATCATCCTGGAAAGAGGTCCCCGGTGTAGCACCCTCAGGGATCTGGACTTGGCCTGGTGTATTTAGTAGGCTCATCATAGTATTAGATTGGCAGCATGTGTAACAAATACACCAATGACCCAAAGCTGGGAGGGAGAGCTAACAACACACTCCATAACCCCGTCAAGACCCAAAGACATCCCAATGGGTCAAAGCACTATGCTTAATCCAGTAAGTAAAACTTTGACAACTATGAAGTCTCACACTTGTGTTCTAAAGCCCAACTTCATAAATATAAGATGGGGGAGACCTGACCAGACAATCATTCACCTGAAAAAGATCTGGGTTTCTTAGTGAACTTCAAGCTCAACCACCATTTTAAGAAAGAGCAGAGCCATGCTTCCCCTCCCACCTGGACTCACCAGACTGCTCCTCCTGCTTCCCTCTTACTGCTCTGCCTCTGATGGGTGCCCTATCTTTCTATTCCTGCCATCTCCCACTTGCCTGATCCCCATTATGTGCTTTCTTCCTCCATTAGATTGTGAGCTTCTTGAGGGGAGGGAGTGTCTGACTTCCTTGTATCTGTGTCCCCAGCAATGAGCACAATACCTGGCATATGGTGAACCTTTAACAATGCTATATATCTATGTATCATTTCTTAACTCTATGTATCTGTGGGCATATCTAGGTATCTGAGTTGGTATTCACGGTACTGTAGCAAAAAGTGCTACAAATAGCTAACAAAAAATACAGTTAATCTTAGACCACAGTGCGTGAGACTGCATTGGTAGATGTGCTTGTGGAGTCAGAGTCAATGGTCTCTGAAAGATGGTGGTGACTATGAGGGACTGCAGTCATTTAGGACCAGGGAAGTGATCATGCACCTCTTAAACCCTTGCCTGACTGCGCCACACCTGGAGGACAACAGTGTTCAGTTTTCCAGGCTGTATCTTAGATATTAAGAAGCTAAAAAGGATCCAGAGGAAGCAGGATAGTGACGGGCTTAGAATTCGTGCCATTTGAGAACCAGAGGAAGGAGCTGAGGGATGTTTAGTCTGGTGAGAAGAGGTAGGGAGGGCAGAATCTTAGGGACAGCATATGGAAGAGGGATCATATGGCTTCTTCTGCTTGACCCCAGAGGGCCAAGGATCAGTGGGTAGAAGTTACAAAGAGGCAAAATTAGACTTCATGTCCGGAAAGACTCTTTAACCAATGGAATGGTCCCAAAATGTCATGAGATGCCACGAGAGGGGGAGTGGACTCTTCCCCAAGGATGATCTTCAAGCAAAGTGGGAAAGACTTCGTGTTGAATATTCTATGGGAAAAATTCCTCCCTGTGTATATTTTGGCCTACACGGCCACTGAGGTCCTTTCCAACTCAGAATTTTGTGATTCTGTGTGATTCTCTAATATTTACTTACTTTTAATGCTGTTTTAAACATAGGGTTACAAATGTGTTTTTTTCATCAGAGCACCAAAGTTAACACTCAATTTTGAATTTGGAATACAACGTATTTTAACAGCTACGCCCACCTGGCTTACCAGCATGTCCATGTAACTGTGGTTGCAGCAAAATCTGCAACATGGCAGGGTTGTTTAAACTCTTCATGATCTGGACTGGATTTGGCTCTGGAAGTAAACCCTTTCGATTATTGCGCATCTTAAATGAACACAGAAATAAGCAACATTAGAACCAAGATAAATGCAAAAGATACTACTTGTTTAATCTTTGCTTGGGGAATAACCATATGTCTAAATTTACAAATCAAATCTTCCATATTTACATTCAAAATAAGCTCCTTTATGGCATTCATTGGTTATAAGATTCAATCCCAATTTAAGAATAACAACATTTTTTGAATTACAGTTCTGTGGGATCTCCTGCTATGCAACATTTCAAGACCATCACAAGATAGATTAAGAACACACAAAGAACCTTTGTGCATCAATTTAATAGACAGACTCTCATCATAAAATGAATCAATGTTAAAATGACAGAGGTATAGAAGAAATTGGAACGTACTATTAGAAACAGATCGATCCAGCATGATAAGAATACCCTAGGATTGAGGAGACAGCTTCTGGGGTCACAGAATTTCAGCAGCTTGGAGCTAGGAGGGAGGCAACTTGGTGGTCATCTTGTCTACGCTGTCTCTGAACGAGAATTCCAACTACAGTATCCTCAGTCAGTGCAGGGTCATCCAGACTCTGCTTGAAGACTCCGGTGAGGGGAAACCCAGAACACCTTTCTAGGCACTTTGGGACAGCTTGGAACTTAAGGAAGTTTTTCCTTGCATCAAGCTAGCATCATCTTTTTACAACATCTACCTATGGCTCGTGATTCTGGGGCCAAGTACCAGGTGTCTAATCTCTCTTCTACAGGACAGCTTTTTATGGAAATGAAGACAACCATCATGGCCTCTCTCACCCCCTTAGTCTTGTCTTCTCCAGGTTACATAGACTTCATGCCTTTATTAGACCCTTATTGCATAAACTAGAGGCTCCATCACCCCAGCTGCCCTTCTCTGGACATTACCAATGCTTTTCTGAACAAGAAGAGTGTTGACCAAAACACCATAAGTACTCTGGCTGTGGTCAAGTCTGGGCTCCAGATGGACACTGACCTATGAATGCTTTCATTCAGCCAGATCCAAATACATCTTCCTGTACATATCCATTATTAACTATGAGCAATTGAGGAGAGAATGTCAAATACCTTGCTCAAAACACTTGATAATAATGCAAGGTGAGGTTAGTCTGGCATGACTTACTCTTGATGAAGAAACCCTGGCTCTCTGATCACCGCCTCCCTTTCTAAATGCTCACAAACCATCTCCTTGATCATATGTGCCAGAATTCTGACAGGAAGTGAAGCAAAGCTGCAAATACCTTATTAAACAATATCTTCCTTGCACTGCAATGATTTCTGGGTTGATTTAAGAAATTGTCACTTAGTTAATTACTTATTTCCCACCCCTGAAAGCACTTTTTCAAAATCTTGTGACAAAAGGCAAATTAGGGAGGCAGCTTGTCATAGTGGATAGTCCTGGACTTGGAGTCAGAAGAGCTGAGTTTGAATCCTGCCTCACACATTTCCTAGCCATAGGATTCTGGGTAAGTCACTTAATTTTTCTCAGTCTCAATTTCCACACCTGTAAAATGGGAATAATAGCACCTGCTTCCCAGCATTGTTATTTTATACTACATGTACAGCCCTTTGCAAACCTTAAAGTGCTGTATAATTAAAGTGCCGTATAGCTATTACTGTTATTATTGTTGTTGTTCAAATAGAATGAAAGAATGAGAAGACATTAGACATGACAATCAATGATCTTGGATAGAGGAAACTGAGACAAAAATGCAATTGTCTGCATTATGATCTGTATGAAGCAGTTGCTTCATTTCTGAGAAATTTGGGGGGTTTTCAAAGGCAGCATTCCTTACCATTCTTTGTGCGGCGATCAGTGCTGCCAAAGTACTTCGTCCAGATGCTCCGGGGGCGCAGAAGGACACCTGGACTTGGTTTCCCTTAATCGTCATCCCGTCAGCTGCCTGCTGAACATCCTCAGCGTGCTCTGCAGTGTCATATTCAACGACTGCAAACCCGCCTGCATAGTTCCCTTCATCCTGTGCCAACTGACACAATACACATTTTATTTGCAAAGAAGTAACTGAGAGTTGCTTGGAAATATTTGCTTACAAAATTTACTGGCTTTAAAAGATACCTTGACATTTTTCAAGGACCAGCTAATCGTGGTTATGATGCTGATCAATTGAGCAAGTCATTGTGGGTAACATGTTGCAAATGAGTCATTGTAAAGGCTGCGTGTGACCAGAGGGGGGATACCTTCTGGAGAAAGGGAGAATACGAGAACGGGAGAGTGACCCAAAGGCAAAGATGGCCTCTGACGTATTGGTAGGGATCCACAAAGGAATCTTTATAGAAAACATGGACAAGAACGATACAGGATGAGAAGATGTGGGAGGTTTCAATTTGTATCAGGAAGCTGAGGAATAAGAGACGGAAGAAGCAAAGAGGAAAATGCAGACTGGTAGCAAGTAAAATGGCCCAAATGACCATTTCTCTGCTTCAGGAAGCAGGGGGTTCCACTATCATTGGAGATCTACAAGCAAAGGGAAGGGGGGGAAGAGAAAAGCACACATTAAGTCCCTTCTATGTAATGGGGAATTGCACTTTATGAATATAATTTCATTTGAGCGATAGTCTAGATAACTATTTATTATTCTGTATGTGATAGAGAGGATTCTTTTTCAGGTATGACTAGAAAGTTAATGAGGCTCCTTCCAGCTCCTCTGGGAGGATGCTCATAGACAGCCAGGTGGTGCAACAGGTAGAGTGCTGGGTTTGGAGTCAGGAAGACCTGAATTTGAATCCTGCCTCAGACACTTACCAGCTGGGTGGCCCTGGAAAAGTCAACCTCTCTCAGCCTCAGTTTCCTCATTTGTGAAAGGGGGATAATATCATCTACCTTACAAAACTGTTGTGGGAATCAAATGAGATGACATCTGTGAAGTGTTTCATGAAATATTCTGTAAGTGCTAGCTGTCACCACTGTCACCATCATCATTGCATTTCTCTATGTTGTAATATCATTTTAGCATGATCAGAACCTCAATGGAGTGGCTAGTGCAGGCTTCCCCCTCTTTATCTTCATTTCAAATATTACCCATAAATCTTAAGAGGTTTCAGCTGGCCACTCCCATTCTTTAAAGGGTATATCAAGACTCAAAAATATAGTAAATCAAATTTCAATAATCGGGAAATGATTCTATAAACCAGGGGTGTCAAATTTCAGTAGAAACTGAATGTACATAAAGATCTGCAGGCTGCAAAATGACAATATATTAGCATGATCTATATCCTTTTACATTTTCATTTTGTTAAATATCTCACAATGACATTTTAATCTGGTAAGAAATAATGTCGGACACCAGTGCTGAAGAAGGCTCAGACATGATGATCAAATGCCCTTCTGCTTCTCTTTGTTGGTTTCAGTTGGTTTCCTGGAGAGGAGGAGGACGATACCATCAATCTGGCTGTTGTTTTTTCTTTTAATGTAATCTCTAGTATACCCATTGCATAGACAGCATAGTACTGGGCATCAACCAATCAACAAGCATTTACTGAGCACCAGTTACGTGGTAGAACTGGGGAAAAAAGACAAGCCAGAGAGCAGGAACTGAGGCAAGAAGACCATTGGTTCAAGTACCACTTCAGACACATACTTAATGTTGCACTCTAGACAATCACTTATACTGTTAGTGCGCCAGTCAGTTCTCTAGGACTATAAGGCATAGAGTGGATAGAGGGAATTGCCTTGTTAAGATTTCCATAGTCTAATGAAATTATAAATTTGGGGAGGAAGGAGGGAGGGAGGGAAAGAAGGAAGGGAAGAAGGAAGGAAAGGTGGGAGAGAGGGAGAGAGGAAAGGAGAGAGGGAGGAAGGAAAGGAGAGAGGGAGGAAGAAAGGGAGGGAGAGAGGAAGGAAGAAAGGGAGGGAGAGAGGAAGGAAGGAAGGAAGGAAGGAAGATAATCCTAGTACACACAGACATTTACTAAATGTTTGTTGGATGAATGTATTTTAAGTCAAAAGGGCATTTGCTCTGGGGATTTGTTTAGGCATTTCTTGCTTTCATCCTATGAACTTCTTCTGAAATTTTATTCCAATGTCTCATTGGAACATGGAGGTAACCCTTAGTTCTCCAATAAAGTGCAAATTTGGGCACATCCTACAACTAGTGAAGAAGTGTATATCTGTTGTCCAAGGACTAGACTAGCTAAATTCAATGGGGTTCACCATTAATTTGGTTTCAGGGGATTAAATAATTTAACCATGGGTACACTCAAAGGCTAGTATCCAATAAGCTTCATGAAGGTTGTATTCTGGTCATATGCCCACACTGAGGAAATTACATATCCTTCCAGTACCAACAAATTTTTATGAACAAGGTAACTTTTTTTAAAAAACCAAAGATCAAAAGAGAACTAAGTGTTTTGCCATGAACTTGAAGCTTGATATGGCTTGGTAAGGGTGTTCTTGAATACGATCAGAAAGGATATCTAGTGTGCATTTCCTGCTTATTTACTAGAAATAAGTTATTTGACAAAAATAAAACTTTTTTAGAGTTTTTCAAATTAGACATTTATCAAATCTCCAATGAGAATTTGAGGCTTAATTTTTCTATGGAATTGTCCTTTTTTATTTTCAGGAGCTTAATTGATATCCTTTGCTCCACTAGATTTGCTGAGGGCACATTTAAATAAGTTAAAAGGCACTTGGGTAACAATAGAATACCACAAAGGCAAAGGTCTTTAGCCACAGCCTAAGGAAGAAGCAGAAAAAAAGTCTGAAGTTGCCAGTGTCAAACCTGCATGTATCTGTCATCATTTGTCATCATTGGCTCTCTGTCTCTCTCTGTCTCTCTGTCTCTCTGTCTCTCTCTCTCT
>NW_027185852.1:10873042-10898409 GCF_028583685.1 Petaurus breviceps papuanus
CTCTCTCTCTCTCTCTCTCTCTCTCTCTCTCTCTGTCTCTCTCTCTCTCTGTCTCTCTCTCTCTCTCTGTCTCTCTCTCTCTCTGTCTCTCTCTCTCTCTCTCTGTATATATATACTTGAGAAGGCTTTCAAACCTAGGATCTTGAAAGGTACCTACCTGACCAAACACGGGCTTATGACTGAAGGAGAAAACTTGCAAGAGCTCTTGGGAATCCGTGAAGTCCCTGGGGAGTTTATCAATGCATAGGCACTTAGAATGAATGAGATCTATGGTCAGCTGATTCACATCCATCCACTGTGCAAAGAGAGTGAAGCCTCCTAACTGTTTACCCAACAGTTCTGACCGAGCCTTAGCAGCAGAGTCTTTTTTCATGTACTCTACAAATCCATAGCCCTTCGAATGGCCGGTGATTTCATTGTAGACCAAAAAGCACCTCTCAATGTTGCCAAAAGTCCGGACCAGTTCCTCAAATTCTTCTATTGTGAAAGAAGGGGGCAGGTTGGTAATGCAGAGCAAAGCATCTGTGGGCTGGAGCTGAACAGTTATCTCTTTTCCACGAAGAGAATATTGGTGAAATGTCTGGATGGCATTTTGGGCTTGCTCTCCATCCAATAAGGTAACAAAGGCTGAAAGAGACAATTCAATAAACATTTAGGAAGTGCCCACAATATGGCAGGCATTGTGATGACAGAAGTAAGCCCCATAATTTTATAGGCTACTCTTCTCATCTTAATTAACTGATCTTCAATTTAGTAAATTCAGAGAATATAGCATCACAGCTCCAGAGGTAGAAGGGCCTCTAGAAGTCAACTAGTCTAACCCCCTCATTTGACAAATGAGGAAACTGAGGCCTAAAGGGATAAAACAACTGCTCCAAAGTCAGACAGGTGATGGGTATCAGAGATGAGAGTTGGACCCAGGTCCTCTGATTCTGGACACAGTGCCCTCCTACAAAGAAATAATCCTTAGCGTCTAAAGTAGCCAAATGACATGAATCAAGAATTCTATTGCAGAGAATCCTTTGGCATCTTTGTTTTATTATGAGAAACTATGTACTTTCTTCTAGCTGCTCCTAACTCCACAGTGACATCTGAGGTAGGTTTTGGGGTGGTGGTAGTTGTTTGGGAGAGTGTTGTTGATACAGAACATAGTTAATGCTTTCAACAACTCTGAAAGAAAACCTAGAGTATAAAACCTTCTATTCTTCTAAAAGTTCTGCCTTAGCTGACAGAGGGCTTCCCCAACCTCAAAATCTGCAGAAATAGCTTGACCTTTCTCTAGGTTAATCTGGACCAGAGCCTAAACTGGTTACTAACTATAGTCTAAAAAATGACTCCCAATCATATGGAAGCTTGAGATTAAAAAGTAATAGGATAACCATCATCATCAAAAATACTCGTATAATAATTTTGTTGTGATTGCTTCAGACCAGGGATTTCACCAGCTTAGGGAACTCCTAAAGGGGAAATTCCCTCTACCAATGCAGACCAGCAACAAGTAAATGATTTGGCCAGGTTCTTTGTTTTTAATTGTTTTCAGTTGTGTCTGACCTAATTTGGAGTTTTTTTGGCAGATACCAGTGGTTTGCCATTTCCTTCTCTACCCTATTTTTACAGATGAGGAACTGAGGTGAACAGAACTAAGTGACTTGTCCAGGGTCATACAGCTACTGTCTGAGTTTGGATTCGAATTCATGAAGATGAGTTTTGCTGATTCAAGTGAGGTCTTTTCCTAGGAACAATGGGTGACTCAATGGATGGAGCTTTAGATTTGGAATCCAAAAGGTCTAAATTCAAATCCTGCCTCAAGCACTTACTAGTTGTGTGACCCTAGGCTGTATCACCTCAGTTTCCTCATTTGTAAAATGGAGATAATAATGGCACCTACTTCACAAGGCTTTTAGGAAGATAAAATGAGCTAACCTTTAAAATGTTTTGCAAACCTATAACTGCTAGATCTTATTTACTGGAAATAAGTTATTTGACAAAAAATGAAAAAAAATTGGAGATCCCATTAAACATTTGTTTTTTGTTTAATGGAATCAAACCATTTCATTTTAAGAAGTTTCCCTGACATCAGCTTCACTGGATTTGCTGAGGGCACATTTCTTTCTAACACAAACGAACCCTCTTTACACCGAGTCATGATGCCTCTATGATACTTTATGCGTTGGCATTAATAGTTGTAAATATTAGTAATCATGAAGAAATTTAGTGCATATACATATATATATATGTATATATATATATATATATATATATATATATATATATATATATATATATATATATATATATCTCTTCAAGTTCCATCATTTTGGATGAAACATGAAAACAAAACAGAAGCAGTTTAGTAGCCGCATGGATGAGACGGTTCATTAAACATGCCTACCTGCCTCCAAGAGTTTATGGTCTAACCAATGTCTTATATCATACTCCTCAATAAGGCCAAAATGGGTAACTAACTTATTTATTAAATGTCACATTAAAAAGGAAACAGAAAAATAAGAAATGCCTTTTCGCAGCTATGGATAAAAAAACGGAGAACAAAAAAGACAGGATGGGGCGGAGTCAAGATGGCAAAGTAGAAACAGGACTTCCACCCAGCTCTGGCTCCCACCTCCCCCAATTCATGTAAAAAATGACTCTAGAAAAACTATGGAACTACAGAACCCACAAAATGACAGAGAGAAGCTCTCACTGAGGACAGCCCAGCAGGCTGGTAGGAAGGGGCCAGTGCAGTGTGCTTGGAGCCGACCCCACCCTGAGCAAGCTGGAGGTTCTAGCCTCAGGGCGGTCTGACCAGCTGCTGGCTGGAAGGACTTCAGATCACCAGCAGCTGTGGCAGTTTCCAGAATTATCAACCCATAGATGCCAAGGACAAAGTAAGAGGTCAGTGCAATGTGAACTTTGGAACCTGGGAATTCTGAGTGCAATCCAACCTTTGCCCCAACAGCAAGACACAGCTGAGGCATGGTGGATGTGCAGCTACTGCCTTGTGGCAGCTTCAGAGCTCCTGGTCTGCAGATTGTAGGGGGACCAAGCAACCAGTCTAAGGGGTAATCACTATTGCCTTTACCTGCTTGGATCTAGATTGCTGTCTAGGGAGGAGGTCCTGGGTGCATGAGCAGTCTGCCAGAGTGTGTGGAGGATTCAGAGAGGGCACCCAACTAATACCTCCAGCAGCTGCAAAAACCCCAGCATTTGGGATAAAGCTCCCATTTTTGGTAGCAGAGTTCTACTGTGGCAAAAGCCTCAAAAGTCAAGTAATTGAGTGGCAACATGAGCAAGTAAAGGAAACAAAGCAAACAGAGCAATCCAACTTTACACTCCTACTTGGGAGACAAAAAGGAGCAAAGCATGGAACAGGAGGAAGACAACAAAGTCAAAACTCCTGCACCAAAAGCTTCAAAGGAAAATACATGCTGGTTACAGGCCATAGAGGACCTTAAGAAGCAGATAAGAGAAGTGGAGATAAAATTGGGAAAAGAAATGAGAACAATGCAAGAAAATTATGAAATGAGGGTCAACAGGCTGACTAAGGACAATAACACCTTAAAAAATAGACTAACTCAAATGGCAAAAGAGTTTCAAAAAGGCAATGAGGAGAAGATTGCCTTAAAAAGACGAATTTTCCAGATGGAAAAAGAATCTCAAAAGCTCAATGAAGAGAATCATTGCTTCAGAATTAGATTGGAGCAAATGGAAGCTAATGAGTTTATGAGAAATCAAGATGCTGTTAAACACATCCAAACACATGAAAGAATAGAAGGCAATGTGAAATATCTCATGGGAAAAACTACTGACCTGGAAAAAAGATCCAGGAGAGATAATTTAAAAATGATTGGACTACCTGAAAGCCATGATCAAAGTAAGAACCTAGAAATCATATTCCAGGAAGTTCTCATAGGAAACTGCCCTGATGTTTTAGTACCAGAGGGCAAAATAGAGGTTGAAAGAATCCACCAATCACCTCCTAAAAAAGATCTCAAAAAGAAAACTCCTAGGAATACTACAGCCAGGTTCCGGAATTCCCAGATTAAGGAGAGAATATTACAAGCAGCCAGCAAGAAACCATTTGAATATTGTGGAAACACAATCAGGATAACCCAGGATCTGGCAGCTTCTACACTTAGGCTTGAAATATGATATTCCAGAGGTGAAAGGAGCTGGGATTAAAACCAAGAGTCACCTACCCACCAAAACTGAGTATCATGTTTCAGGGGAAAATATGGTCATTCAGTGGAATAGAGGACTTTCAAGCATTCTTGCTGAAAAAAACAGAGTTGAATAGAAAATTTGACATTCAGATACAAGACGCAAGAGAAGCATGAGAAGGTAAACAGGGAAAAGAAATCATAAGGAACTAATCAAAGTTGAACTATTAATATTCCTACATGGAAAAACAATAATTGTAACTGAGGAAACTTTTCTCAGTAGTTGAAGGGAATAGAAATATCTATCTATCTATCTATCTATCATCTATCATCTATCTATCTATCTATCTTTTCTATATATGAGGGTATATGGGAATATGAATACATATGTGAATGTGTGTATATATGTTTACAGGTATACATAGATAGAGGGCACAGGACAAACTTAACAGGAAGGGATGATACTTAAAAGGTGAAATTAAGAGGTGAGAGAGGAATATAATGAGAGGAGATGGGGAGAGACAAAATGGGGTAAACTATCTCACATAGAAGAGGCAAGGAAAATGGTTACAATGGAGGGGAAGAATAGGAAGGCAAAAGGGAATGGGTCAACCTTATTCCCATTGAATTTGGCTTGAGGAGGGAATGAAATATACACTAAATAGGGTATCTCACCCTCCAGGAGAGTAGGGGGGGAAGGGGATGAGAGGGGAGATGATGGAAGGGAGGTCAGGCTGGGGGGAGGGAAGTTGGAAGCACCCACTTTTGAAAAGGGACAGAATCAAAGTAGAGAATAGAACAAGTGGGAGGTGGGATAGAAGGGAGGGAAATATAGTCAATCTTTCACAATATATCTACTGTGTTATTGTTTTGCATTAGCTACATATGTACAACCTATACTGAACTGATTATCTTCCCAGTAAGGGTAGGTGACAAGGGAGGAAGGGAATGAATCTGGAATTCAAAGTTTTAAAATCAAATATTCAAATATATACATATATATATACACTATTATTAATACTATTTTGCATGTAATTGAGAAATAAGATATACAGGCACTGGGGCATAGAGATCCACTGGAAAAGTCAAAAGGGGTATGGGAGAAAATATGGGAGAGAGCAGATTGTAGGAGGGGATATCCTGTGGGACTGCTATTTTGGGGCGGTGGGTAGGGGAAAAATGGGGAGAAAATTTGTAACTCAAAATCTGGCAGAAATGAATGATGTAAATCAGAAGTAAATAAAGCATTTGAAAAATGAAAAAAATGATTTTGAAAATCAAATAAGAGAAGTGGAGGAAAACTGGGAAGAGAAATGAGAATGATGCAAGAAAATTATGAAATGAGAGTCAACAACCTGACTGAAGAAAATAACACCTTAAAAAAATAGACTAACTCAGATGGCAAAAGAGGCTCAAAAAGGCAATGAGGAGAATGCCTTAAAAAGCCAAATTTGCCAGATGGACAAAGAATCTCAAAAACTCACTGAAGAGAATCATTCCTTCAGAATTATATTGGAACAAATGGAAGCTAGTAACTTTATGAGAAATCAAGATACTAATAAACAGATCCAAATAAATGAAAAAAATAGAAGGAAATGTGAACTATCTCATTGCAAAAACCACTGACCTGGAAAACAGATCCAGGAGAGAGAATTTAAAAATTATTAGAGTACCTGAAAGCCATGGTCAAAAAAAGAACCTAGAAATCATCCTTCAAGAAATTCTCAAGGAAAATTGCCCTGATATTTTAGAACCAGAGGGCAAAATAGAGGTTGAAAGAGTCCACTGATCACCTCCTGAAAAGATCCCAAAAAGAAAACTCCTAGGAATATTATAGCCAGGTTCTGGAGTTATCAGATCAAGGAGAAAATATTACAAGCAGCCAGGAAGGAACAATTTCAATACTGTGGAAACACAATCAGGATAACTCTGGATCTGGCAGCTTCTACATTGAGGGATTGAAGGGCTTGGAATATGATATATAGGAGGTCAAAGGAGCTGGGATTAAAACCAAGAATCACCTACCTAACAAAACTAAGTATCATGTTCCAGGGTAAAATATGGTCATTCAGTGGAATAGAGGACTTTCAAGCATTCTTGATGAAAAAACCAGAGTTGAATAGAAAATTTGACATTCAGATACAAGAAGCAAGAGAAGCTTGAGAAGGTAAACAGGGAAAAGAAATAATAAGGAACTTAACAAAGTTGAACTATTTATATTCCTACATGGAAAAACTATAATTGCAACTTATGAAACCCTTCTCAGTATGAGAATAGTTGAAGGGAATAGAAATGTATATACGTGTGTATGTGTGTATATATATATACATATATGTGTGTGTATGTGTGTATACATACTTATATGTATATGTATACATACATATATATGTCTATATAGGAGAGTATATGGGTATATGAATACATATGTGAGTGTGTGTATATATGCCTACAGGTATACAAAACAGAGGGCACAGGACCAATTGAATAGGAAGGCATAATACTTAAAAGGTGAAATTAAGAGGTGAGAGAGGAAGATAATGAGAGGAGATGGGGAGAGACAGAATGGGGTAAATTATCTCATATAGAAGAGGCAAGGTAAAATGGTTACAATGGAGGGGAAGAACAGGAAGGCGAAAGGGAATGGGTCAACCTTATTCTCATTGAATTTGGCTTAGGGAGGGAATGACATACACACTAAATAGGGTATCTCACCCTATTTAGGAGAGTAGAGGGGAAGGGGAAGAGAGGGGGGATAATGGAAGGGAAGGTAGGCTGGGGGGTAGGAAAGTTGGAAGCAACCACTTTTGAAGGGGACAGGATCAAGGTGGAGAGTGGATTAGGTGGGGGGTGGGATGGGATGGAGGGAAATATAGTCAGTCTTTCACAATATATCCACTATGGAAATGTTTTGCATAGCTACACATGTGCAATCTATATTGAACTGCTTATCTTCCCAGTGAGAGTGGGTGATGAGGGGGGAAGGGAGGGAATCTGGAATCCAGGGTTTTAAAATCAAATGTTTAAAAATATATATACATTATTATTATTATTATAATTATTATTATTTTACATGTAACTGGGAAGTGAGATGTGCAGGTACTGGGGCATGGAGATCCACCATGTCCTACTGGAGGGTCGAGAGGGGAATGGGGGATGATGTATGGGGGAGCAGATTGGGGGAAGGGATGTTCAGTGGGAGCCCTGTTTTGGGATGGTGGGTAGGGAAAATTGGGGAGAGGATTTGTAACTCAAGATCTTGTGGAAATGAATGATGTACACTAAAAAATAAAAAAAGAGAAAAATAAAAGATATAACAGATCATTTCAGATACCTGAAATTAAAAATCTTTTGCATGAATAAAACAGATGTAAGTCGGATGAGAAAAGAAGCTGTCAGTTGTGGGTAGGAAAGTGTTGCATCATATATCTCTAAATAAAGACTTGATTTCCAGGATATGTAGGAAAAACATACAAACATATAAAGCCAAGAGTCATATTCCGGTGTATAAGTGGCCAAAGTATATGGATAAACAGTTCTCAAAAGAAGAATTATAAGCTTCACACAAGAATATGAAGGATTGCTGGAAGTCACTAATGGTAAGAGAAATAAATGGAAATCAAAATGCTGATGTTTCATCTCACAACCCTGCAAACGAGTTCATATGGTAAATGATGGGAACAGTCAAAAAGGCTGAGTCAAGATGCCATATTGATTGAGCTATGAATTGAATCTGACTATTCTGAAAAGCAATCTGGGATTATGTTAAGAAAGTGACTAAAATGCCCATATTTAAAAAAAATCTTTTAACCACAAGGCATACCACAGAAGTCAAAGATAGAAAGAAAGGTTCTACAGATGCTAAAATACTCACAACAGCACTTTTTGTGGTAACAAAGAACTGGAAACAAAATGGATGCCCATTCTTTGAGGAATGTCTAAACAAACTGATACATGAATGTAACGAGATATTGCATCATAAGAAACGATGAATCTACAGAATACAGATGGGTATAGGGAGGGAATTCGATCTCGATGAGGAAATTCTCTCTACCAACGTGCCTTGTCAACTTTTAGCTTTAGAGCTGCCAAAAGCATTGGGAGTACTGGGCCAGGATGATTAAAAGGTAGGAGCTGCACCCAGTCTCCCTCCAACCACTACACTACGCTGTCTTTCTCCCATGGGCAGGTATGAGAAAATTTAGACGAACAGATGCAAAATGAAGTAAGTGGGATTCAGAATACAATAGAATGATAACTACAACAATGTAAATGGAAAAGAACCAATAGAAAAATAGAGCACTGCGTACATCAAACTTAGTCCCAAAGAGAAGAGATGAAAATAGGTCTATGCACATGGAGTTTTGTAATCACCATCTGATTTTGTTCATTAGATTGAATTTTATAAAAAACATTTTTTCCTAATCTTCCAGGGATGATTTTCTGTGTAAAGAGATGCAGAGGAATAGATTTGAAAATGAAGGTGAGGGGCGGCCAGGTGGCGCAGTAAGAGCGCTGGCCCTGGAGTTGGAAGACCCGGGATATGTTCTGGCCTCAGATACTTAACACCCACACAAAATAACTGGCTGTGTAACCTTGGGCAAGCTACTTAACCTCAATTGCTTTAAAAAAAAAAGAAAAAAATGAAGGTGATAAAAAAGGAAGATATCAATAAATGTTTTGACATTTTGTGGTCGAAAACAAGTTATAATGACAATAGAAAATATATTAATAAAATTAAATTATGTTTACATTATTAGTTGTAATGGAAATGCAGATTTAAAGATCTTCCCTGCCCCTAGGCTAAAGTGCACCAGAAGCCTGGGGAGGGAGGCTTGTTTTTCAGTAGATACTTTTTGATTGGCCAGTGGATCAAAAAGGTTGTTACATTCTCTGAGCCAGGAGAAGGCTATATAAGCACTGATGTGTAGCTTTGTTTTGGGACTCACTTTGAGAAGTGTTCTGTGATTTGATCTGAATTCTGGGAAGCCGTTGTTTGTTGTTGAGAGTCCCCCGGCTTTGAAAAACCCAGAATGTGGAAACCCAGATGTTGACTGGGTATGGATGTAATGGTTGGACAGTTTGGAAATCTGTCTACTTGATGTTTCTGTCTTGATAATTATGCCTGTATACTTTGAGGTTCAGGGTGCTGACCTTTTCTCCTGAGCAAGGTAAACGATATATGTCTGACTGATTAAAGTAAGCTTGTTAACCCATTTTGAGTTGCTTTCCTTTAACAAAGCAG
Organism: Petaurus breviceps papuanus; assembly: GCF_028583685.1. Classification (NCBI taxonomy): domain Eukaryota; kingdom Metazoa; phylum Chordata; class Mammalia; order Diprotodontia; family Petauridae; genus Petaurus; species Petaurus breviceps. The sequence goes on from NW_027185852.1 coordinate 10,882,442, forward strand.
ATCCAAGAACCTGTGGTAGCTGCAAACCCTGAGGACGCTTGGGGTGCTTGCTGCTACATTAGTTGTTATAAATCTTGAATTTTTAAATTATGTTTTGATAATATATGTACTTAAAATGTACCAATTACATGCATACAATTAAAATGTTCAAATCATAAGGGAATATTTCAGAATAGATTTGTTTTACTGTCAACACAAACACTTCAAAACAAAATTATTCTTTTAATTTAATCTGAACATTACCTTCTGGAGAAAATGCAAGGAAAGAGACCTACTAGTCAAGGAGAAAACAATTTTGAGTCCTTAATAATGATTTTACAGTTAATCCTGATGAATATTAGAGAAAGAGCACCATAAATACAGACTGTTCTGGTGCACTTTTATTCAGACTCAGGTCATGTCTCAGTTACATCAGGCATCTAGGTAGATGGACGGCTCAGTGGATAAGGTGCTAGGACTGGAGTCAGAAAGACCTGAGTTCAAATCTAGCTTTAGACACTAGTGAGCTGTGTGAGCCTGGACAAGTTATTTAATCTCTGCTTCAGGTCCTCATCTATAAAACAGGGAGGATAATGGCACCTACCTCCCAAGGGTGTTGTGAAGATCAAAAGAAATAATATTTACAAAGTGATTTGCAAACCTTAAAGTGCTCTATAAATATAAGCTATTATTATAAGGGGGCAAGTAGATGGCATGGTGGATAGAGTGCTGGGTCTGGAGTCAGGAAGACCTGAGTCCAAATCTGACTTCAGATGTGTGACCCTGTGCAAGTCACTTAACTGTATTTGCCTTAGCTTCCTAATCAGTAAAATGAGCTGGAAAAGGAAACAGCAAACCACTCCAGTACCTGAACTGGACAACAATTATTATAAGAACTGAAGAACTCTTATTATAAGAGAGTACCAAGTTGATAGATTCAAGTCATCTGGTGTGAGTGAACCACATCCTTATATAATCAAAGAATTGGCAAATAGGATTGCGAAACAATGTTGGGAAAATTGTGGCAAATAGATGAGGAAGCACAAAACTAGAGAAAGGCAAATTACCAGTTTTCAAAAAACAAAACAAAAGAGGTGGGGGTGGGTGGGGAAAGAATACAATCCACCAAGGCCAGTGAGCTTGACCTCATTTCCTGGAACATTCTCGAATGTTAAAGTGGCCCTTTTGAAGAGGAAGTGGCGATTACAGACAGCCAGCGTGACATCTTCTAAGACAGGTCACGCCAGAACAAGCTTATGTCTTTTCTGATATGATGACTAAGTGAGCTGATCAGCTAGAGAGATAGTTGACCTAGATTTGAGCCAAATATTTCATAAAGTAACTCATGCTCTTCTTGTAGAAAAAAGTAGAACTATGTAGATGAGAGGATAATACCATTTGGTGGCTTTGGAGATGGTTGAATGGCTGGCCTCAAAAAGTAGTCATTAAGGGCACAGTGTTAGCTTGGCAAGAAATCTCCAGTGGAAGGCTCCAGGTATCTGTGATTGGTCTTGTACTGTTTAGTCTTTTTATCTTGTCTCTGATTCTTAATATGTGGGTGACTTGGACAGTCACCAACTTTCCCTGGGCATCCATTTTCTCATCTAAAAACTAGGGTTTACCATTTCTTTTTTTTTTTTTTTGGAGAAAGCAATTGGGGTTAAGTGACTTGCCCAAGGTCACACAGATAGTTTTTGTGGTCTAGGCCTAGATAGTTTTAGTGTCTGAGGCCGAATTTGAATTCAGATCCTCCTGACTCCAAGGCCAGTGTTCTATTCACTGCACCACCTAGCCACCCCTTGGGTTTCCCATTTCTTTCTCCAGCTCATTTTACGGATGAGGAAACTAAGGTAAAAGGGTTAAATGACTTGCCCAGTATCATACAGCTACTAAGTGTCTGAGACTGGACTTGAACTCAGATCTTCCTGACTCCAGGCACTCTATCCACATGCCACCAGGCTGTCCCCAGGGATAAGATATATGATCAGTGACTTGGATACTGATGCTGGCAAGGATGACATGCTCATTGAATCTGCAAACATCCATATTCTACTGCAGAGAAGGCAAATCTTATGGGCTGGCCATGTTATTCAAATGCCAAATGTATGTTTGCCTAAAGGACTATTTTACAGATAACTTGCACAAGGCAAGTGCTTGCATGGAGGTCAGAAGAAGTGATACAAGGGCACTCTTAAGGTCTCTCTGAAGAACTCTGGAATTGATTGTGTGACATAGGAGACACTGGCATAGGACCGCCCAGCATGGAGTGCCAGCATCAGAGAAGGAGCTGGGCTCTAGAAGCGAAGCAGAAAAGCATCTGCTCAAAAGAAATGGGAGATGCATAAACTTAGAGCCATCTCCATTCCAAACGTTCACATAGACTATTTGTGCCCAGTCTTTGGTAGAGCTTTCTAGGCTCATACAGGTCAATCAGCCACAGTTGGACACACTATACCTGGACTCCAACAAAGTGATATGGTTTGGTCCTCTTAGAGAATGAAGGACAACAATCAACCAACTGACCAACAATCAGCTATCTGAAAAAACTTTAATTTGAATTATTAACCCTTTCTTAAGTCTAGACATTAAAAAAAAAAAAACGAAGGATGCCCAGATTTTTAGCCTCTGCCAATTCCCAAGGTGTAAATATTTGTACACTGAGAATTTAGCAAATTCACTGGAAAGGTCTGAGCTGGCCCCAGCACACCCCCAGTTCCAAGTGAACAAAAGTGGAATGAAGTAGAAGGTGGGGGGCTCTCCCTCATTGTATGTATGCCTTCAATCTGAGGCTGGAGGACTACTTGCTAGATGTATTACACTGAGGATTCCTTTCAGGTATGGGTTAGAGTAGATGGCCATTAAAGTCTCTACCAACTTCAAAATTCTACAATTCTGTAACTTATAAAACCCATACAATTTTTGAAATTTTATTACTTATTTTTCACATTCTTTTAAAAAAAATTCCCCCTTATTTCCCTCCTTGCAGCTCCTCCCCTACCCATTGAGAAGGCAAGCAATATGAAATCAAATATACATATAAAATCATGTTAAAAACCTATTTCCATATTAGCCATGGAGAACCCATATAATTTCAGGCCTTACTGATTACTTAGTCCACTTTCAGGAAACTTTAGTTGTTGAAATAGAATGTAGTAAGAATGTGAAAAATAATATCAGGAAAACGCTTTTGGGAAATGGATTAAAAAATTGTTGAGACAGCTCTTTTTGGCAATCTGTTTCCAGGTCAATTCTGCTAAATTCTTCCTGGTTCATTCCTTAGTTCATTTGCTCATTCTTTCATTCACCAATAATTTATTAAGTGCCTACCTACACTGTTCCAGGAACTGAGAATGCAAAGACAAAAGTGAAAGTTCCTGCCTTCTAATTGGGTAGAGGGAGGATAAAATACATGTCAAAATAATATACAAATTAAATATAAGTAATTTCAAGCATTATTTTTCCCACTTTCCATACATTTGAAATGTCAAATATTAATTTTTTTCTCAAGAAATAATGATCGTACTAGCACTGGTGGTAGATGGGTCAATGTGTGAGGAGGTCTTGGGAAGCATAAGAACTCACTATTTTGTAAGTCAAATGTATGCCTATTTACTTCCTTGTGAAAGTTCGGATAAATACACAGAAACCTTTGACTTCTGCACTGGAATCCCATTATAAACTGGAATTTTCATGCCATTTTTGCCACGGCTTTGTCTCCCCTTAGAAGGGCGGCCGAGTCTGATGCCAGGCCAATCTCAACATATTTTCTTGATCTTCCCTATTTCAATAGAACCCTTTCCTGAAATTCAACTTCAGGAAGCTCTGGTTGCAAGATTACAATTTAAAACAGTAAACATCTTTGACCAGTTCACCTCTGAGCCATTTGTTTCTTCTGGTACCAGAGCATGTCACTGAGAAGAGAAAAAAAAAATATTGAAAAGTAGAAATATATCCATATTAACTTTTACAACTCGGGACCATAACTTTTTCTAAGTTTTAGAAATGATGGAAGAATACCACAAAACAAAAGAAACAAACAAAACCAACATGTCTCAGCATCTAACACAATACCTGGCATACAGTGGACCCTTAATAAATACTTGCTGACTGAATGATTGAATAAATTAAAATAAGGAAGCCCAGAGTAACTTGAGGAAGGAGAAAGTGCTAACTCTCAGGGAAGGCCACAAAGATGCACCACCTGAAGAAAGCATTGAATGAAGATTAGTCAACAAACATTTCCTTAGCAAGTACTACTGCCAGGCACTGGGCCCTGGGCACTGGGCTGGGTGTCACAGATACAAAGGCAAAATCAAAATGGGCTCTGACCTCAATGATTTGCCCTCCTAGAGAGAGATGACATGTGCATATAAAAGCTGATAGAAAAGGGATAGAAAATAACCTGAAAGGAAAGGCACCAGCTGCTGGTGGGGGATGCAGGGGGTCCACTGAGCATCGTGCAAGAAAGTGGCAGTTGGGTCTGGAAGGAAATCAGGATTGAGATCGGCTGAGTGGAGGAGGGAGGAAATTCTAGCCCATGCAATGGTTTGTAAGAGTCCAAGGATACAGGTGATGGAATGGTGCATTCAGGGAACAGCTGAGAGTTCAGATGTGTTGGAAGAGACAATATGTGAAGAAGAATAATGTAAATTAAATCAGAAAAGGTAGGTGGAAGCCTGATTATGAATGAGCCTTAAATATCTCTTAAAACATTTCTTCCTTCCATCTTTTTTCTATTTCCATTGCCAAGAACTTAGAAAATGTCTCTAGTACAGCCTACCTGGTTTTTGTAATAGCATCTTTTTTTAAAATGCTTTATTAACTTCTGATTTACATCATTCGTTTCCGCCAGATTTTGAGTTACAAATTTTCTCCCCATTTTTCCCCTACCCGCCGCCCCAAAATAGCAGTCCCAGAGGATATCCCCTCCTCCAATCTGCTCTCTCCCATATTTTCTCCCATACCTCTTTCGACTTTTCCAGTGGATCTCTATGCCCCAGTGCCTGTATATCTTATTTCCCAATTACATGTAAGATAGTATTAATAATAGTATACACACACACATATATATTTGAATATTTGATTTTAAAACTTTGAATTCCAGATTCAGTCCCTTCCTCCCTTGTCACCCACCCTTACTGGGAAGATAATCAGTTCAGTATAGGTTGTACATGTGTAGCTAATGCAAAACAATAACATAATAGATAGATAGATAGATAGATAGATAGATAGATAGATAGATAGATAGATAGATAGATAGATAGATAGATATTTCTAATCCCTTCAACTACTGAGAAAAGTTTCATCAGTTACAATTATTGTTTTTCCATGTAGGAATGTTAATAGTTCAACTTTGATAAGTTCCTTATGATTTCTTCTCCTTGTTTACCTTCTCATGCTTCTCTTGCTTCTTGTATCTGAATGTCAAATTTTCTATTCAACTCTGTTTTTTTTTTTCAGCAAGAATGCTTGAAAGTCCTCTATTCCACTGAATGTCCATATTTTCCCCTGAAACATGATACTCAGTTTTGGTGGGTAGGTGACTCTTGGTTTTAATCCCAGCTCCTTTCACCTCTGGAATATCATATTTCAAGCCTAAGTGTAGAAGCTGCCAGATCCTGGGTTATCCTGATTGTGTTTCCACAATATTCAAATTGTTTCTTGCTGGCTGCTTGTAATATTCTCTCCTTAATCTGGGAATTCTGGAACCTGGCAATAATATTCCTAGGAGTTCTTTTTGAGATCTTTATCAGAAGGTGATTGGCGGATTCTTTCAACCTCTATTTTGCCCTCTGGTTCTAAAACATCAGGGCAGTTTTCTTTGAGAACTTCCTGGAGGACGATTTCTAGGTTCTTACTTTGGTCATGGCTTTCAAGTAGTCCGATAATTTTTAAATTATCTCTCCTGGATCTATTTTCCAGGTCAGTGGTTTTTCCCATGAAATATTTCACATTGCCTTCTATTCTTTCATTTGTTTGGATATGTTTAACAGCATCTTGATTTCTCATAAACTCATTAGCTTCTATTTGCTCCAATCTAATTCTGAAGCAATGATTCTCCTCATTGAGCTTTTGAGATTCTTTTTCCATATGGAAAATTTGTCTTTTTAAGGCATTCTTCTCCTCATTGCCTTTTTGAGCCTCTTTTGCAATTTGAGTCAGTCTGTTTTTTGAGGTATTATTTTCCTCAGTCAGGCTGTTGACTCTCATTTCATAATTTTCTTGCATTGTTCTAATTTCTCTTATGAATTTTTCTTCCACTCCTCTTATCTGCTTCTTAAGGTCCTATGGCCTGTAACCAGCTCGTATTTTACTTTGAAGCTCTTGGTGCAGGAGTTCTGACTTCACTGTTTTCCTCCTGTTCCATGCTTTGCTCCTTTTTGTCCCCCAAAAAGGAGTGTAATGTTAGAATCTTCTGTCTGCTTTGTTTCCTTTGCCTGGTCATGTCGCCCCTCAGTCACTTGACCCCTGGGCTTTTTGCCACAGTAGGACTGTGCCACCAGACAGGGGAGCTTTCGTCCCAAATGCTGGGTTTTTCTCAGCTGCCAGAGATATTAGATGGGTGCCCTTTCTGAGGCCTCCACATGCTCTGGCAAGCTGGACACACACCCCAGGACCTCCACCCTAGACTGCAATCCAGATCCAAGCAGGTTAAAACAAGAGCGATTACCCCTCAGACTGGTGCTTGGTCCCCCTACACTCTGCAGGCCAGGAGCTGAAGCTGCCATGTAGCACTGGCTGGCTGTGCTGGCATCTCACTCCCACTTACTGGGTCCCAAAGTCCAGACTGCACTGACCTCTCACCTTGTCCTTCACATCTAAGTGTTGATAAATCTGGAAAAGGCCACAGCTGCTGCTGATCTGGAGTCCCTCCAGCTGGGGCTGGGCTTGGGTCCCAGAGCACTGAGCTGGATTCCTGCAGGCCTGCAGGACTGTCCTCAGTGGGAGATTAGCTTCTCTGTGTCATTTTGTGGGTTCTTCAGCTCCAAAGTTTGTTTAGAGTCCCCCTTTTACATGGATTGGGAAAAGTGGAAGCCAGAGCCGCGGGAAGGTCATACTTCTACTCCGCCATCTTGGCTGCACCCTCAATAGCATCTTTTTAAAATGAATGAATGATTATTTTATAATACATTATACATAAATAATATATGTATAAATTTTATTATAATTTATTATTAATTAAATTTTAATTAAATAAATTTGTGTGTTTTTCTACATTATCATAATTTCCCCAGTCTTTCCCTCTTTCTCTCCCCTTCTCAGGAGCCATCCCATATAATACATAATATTTTTAAAGACAAAGCAAGTAAGTGAGGAAAACAGTATGACTGATCAATACATTGAAAAAGGCTGAGAATATTTACAAAATACAACACTTGTGAACCTTGAAGGGGGCAGAGTTATCTGCCTTTATCCCTTCTTTTGAGCCTGTTTATTCTTTTATTTTATTTTTATTCTTTTGCTTTTTGGGGGGCAATTGGGGTTAAGTAACTTGCCCAAGGTTCATATGGCTAGTGTTGTGTGTGTGTGTGTGTGTGTGTGTGTGTGTGTGTGTGTGTGTGTGAAGTGTCTGAGGCCGGATCCAAACTCAGGTCCTCCTGACTCCAGGGCTGGCGCCCAAGCCACGTTTATTCTTTATAATTTTTCAGCATTTACTTTTGATTTTGGTTTGTGGTTTTGTCTTTCTGTTTATGTTGTTATAGTTATTTTATATATTGTCTTCTTGGTTCTGCCTACTTCCGTTTTCATTAGATCATGGAGCTCTTTCCATGCTTCTCTATTTTCATTACACACATCATTTCTTATAACACAGGAATATTTCATTACGTTCATATCCCACAATTTAGCTAGTCATTCCCTAAGTGATGGGCATCTACTTAGTTTCCAATCTTTGCTATCACAAAGAAGCACCACTGTAAATATTTGGGTGTATATGGGGTTATTCTTATCAGTGGCTTCCTTGGAGTATAAATAATGGAATCTCTGGGTATGAACACTTTAACCACTTTTCCCCCCCCCATAATTGCAAACTGCTTTCTAAAATGGCTACACCAATTCAGTTCCCCCAGCAATGCACTAGAGTGCCTATCTTCCCCTAACTGTTCAACATTGACGATTCCCAAATTTTGTCATCTTTGCCAATCTGCAGAGTGTGAGGTGAAACTCAAGTTATTTAGATCTGTATTTCTCTTATTATTAATTTGGAGCATTCTTTCATGTGGTTATTAATGCTTTGCAATTCTTTTGAAACTGTTCATATCCATTTATCTTTTGAGAATGGCTTTGGGTCTTCTATTTGTCTATCACTTATTTGTGAATTTTGGATATTACCTTATCAGAGTAATTTGATTCAAAGATTTTTTTTTGTCATTTTCCTAGGTGCATTAATTTTATTTGTATAGAAGCTTTTCGATTTCACACAATCAAAGTTACCTATTTTATATTCTGTAATCACTGCCATCCTTGGTTTGGTTAAGAATCCATCTCCTACTCACAGCTGTAAGAGAATATGATCTCTTTCTCCTCTAATTTTTAGTTGTATGATTTTTAATAAGCCACTTAATGTTTTACGGAACATGGCATAAGGTGTTAGTCTCAGTCTAATTTCTGCCAGATTGCTTTCCAGATTTCCCAACATTTTTTCAACTAGAGATTTCTTTCCTAAGTAATTTATGTTTTCCAGTTTATTATGTTCCATTTTTTTCTGATTCTCCCTTGTCTAGTATGTTCCTTTGATCTCTCTATTTTTAACCAACACCAGATGGTTTTGATGACTGCTTGTAATGATGCATTTTGAGATCTGGAAGTACTACTCCCCCATGTCTCTACCTACCTACTTCTGGAAGTACTATTCCTTACCTCTGTCTCTACTTTATTATTTCCTTTGAGATTCGGTATATTTTACTTTTTCAAATAAATTTCATTATGTTCTAGTTCTCTAAAATATCAATCTGATAATTTGATTGTTACAGCATTAAAACTACAAATTAATTTTTGATAGTATTGTCACTTTTATTATATTGACACAGCCCAGTCATGACCATTGAATATTTCTTCTGCTATTTCCTTTGTTATTTTATTTTTACTCAATTACATGTAAACAACAAAAAAGTTTTTTTTAAAGCAATTGGGGTTAAGTAACTTGCCCAAGGTTACACAGCCAGTTACTTTGTGTGGGTGTTAAGTATCTGAGGCCGGAGCTGATCCTGGGTCCTCCTGACTCTGGGGCTGGTGCTCTTACTCACTGTGCCACCTAGCCTCCCCTTAAACAAAAATTTTTAACATTAATTTAAAACAAAATGAATTCCATGTTATCTCTGTCCCTCCCTCACCTCTCCCCTCCTTGTGAAGGTAAGCAATTTGATGTACATTATACATGTGCAGTCATGCAAAATGTCTAATATCAACTATGTTGCAAAAAAAAAAAAATACAGACCCAAAAATCTGCACCAAAAACAAAACCAAGAATAATAAGGAAAGTTTTAAAAGTCTGCTTTGATCTGCATTCAGACTCCTTCAGTTCCTTCTCTGGAGGCGGATAGCATTTTTCACATAAGTCCTTTGGAATTATCTTGGATCACTGTATTGCAGAGAACAGCTGTCATTCACAGTAGATAATTGTACAATATTGCTGCTACTATGTACAATGTTCTCCTGGTTCTGTTATTTCTTTAATTATAATTTTGTGTGCTTTGGTTGGCTTATTCCCTAGATATTTTATATAATTTGTAGATATCTGAAATGGGATTTCCCTTTCTATCTCTGTCTCTTGAATTTTGTTATTATTATACAGAAATGCTGCTGAGTTTTTATTTTAAAGCCAGCAATTCTACTCTTAGAAGGCTAGGAGGAATAGGAAAGAGAGGGAGCTCTACTCGCCTGACCTGTCAGAAGGAAAGAGAAACAGGACAGAGGGAACAGAATTCTAACTTTCTGCTCTCCTGACTACTACTTAATGGAAATGAGCTGTTGTTCAGCTCTCCAGCTCTGCTGGCAAGGAAGAGAGAGCCAAAGTGATTCAAGAATACTTAGGACTTTTTTGTTAAGAAAATCTTCCCCCCCCCCACTTTTTAAAACATTTTAAAAGCTTTGACTTCTAAATTCTATCCCTCCCTCCCTTCTCCCTTCCCTGAGATGGTAAACAATCAGATATAGGTTATACATGTGCAATTATGTAAAACATTTCCATATTAATCATTTTGTACAAGAAGACTCAAATAAAAGAAAAAACCAAAGAAAGAAAGTGAAAAATAGTATGCTTCAGTCTGTATTCAATCAATATCAGTTCTTTGTCTGGAGGCAAATAGTATGCTAGTCCTTTGGGATTATCTTGGATCATTGTATTGTTGAGAATAGAAAGGTCAAAGAATACTTACTACTTCAAGTCCCATCAACTAACTTCAGCTAAATCCTCAGCTTCTCCTCACTGCATGTACCGTGTTTCCCCGATAATAAGACCTATCCCGAAAATAAGCCCTCCCCTTACTGTGTAAGATTCCTCTAAAATAAGCCCTCCCCCGAAATTAAGCCCTATTGAGATTGCTACTGTAGTGAAGGTGATCCCCTGCGCTACATGCTACATTACGGTACCCTCTGTATGCACCGTCCCCCCCCCCCCCGGGTGAAACGCATGCCACGCTCTGAGCTGCATCCAATCAGAGCTGCAGCAGTGAGCGCGTCATCCTGTCCTTCCCCAGTGATTTGCTTGCTGGCGCCATTGAGAGCAGTGCTGCGGAGGAGAGCTGAGGCAGGACAACATAAAAACCCGGTATGTAAGCGGGAGTGAGGGGGCATGATGGAGGATAAAAAGGGCATGATGGAGGAAAAAAGAAGAACTCAGGGGGCATGATGGAGTGAAAAGAAGGACTGATGGTCATAATTTTATTATTCTGTCTGTTTTGACCCCCAGACATGAGTACAAAAAGGAAGAGCTATACTGTTGAGTATAAGAAAGCAATTGTAGAGGAGTCACATGGCAAGAATCTTGCAGTTTTCTGTAAAGAAAAACTTTTGGATCTTCGAATGGTCAGAAAATGGAGAGCAGATTATAATAACCTCAATCAACAGGTGGATGAGGGAAAAGGGAAAAAGCGCAGGTCTGGATCAGGTCGGCAGCCCTTATATCCTGACTTGGAGATCCTCATTGGTGAATGGATTCCTGACAGGAGAGCAAAGGCCTTGGTTGTGCGCAGGGCTGATATTCAAGCATTTGCCCTTTCAATGGCACCAGAGTTTGAAATGGTCTCAGAAGGATTCAAAGCATCACAACACTGGTTGGACGGTTTCCTTCAACGGTATGAACTGTCCCTAAGAAGATCAACAACACTGTTTAAGCTGGAAGATGCTGAAGTTATTAAACATGCACTTGCATTCAAGTCCTTTATTGATAGGATCGACATTTCCAAGTACCAAACCTGCAATATGATTGCTATGGATGAAATTGCAGTGTTTATGGGACAAGGATCTCAAACAACAATTCATCACAGGGGTGCAACGTCAATCTACATTCCCACCACTGGCTATGAAAGTGCACGGGTCACCTGTGTTTTGGCAATTTGTTTGGATGGAAAGAAAGTCACACCTCTAATCATCAGTAAGGGCAAGAAAGATAAGATTGAACGTGTATCTGGCATTTACATTCTTGAAACCGAAAAAGCCTGGTGTACACAAGCCGTTATAAGAAAGTGGGTTGATTTAATGCTGCCACTTGTTATGCGAGGTAACCGAAGAGGTCTGATAGTCTGGGATTCAGCCAGCACTCACCGCGCTAAAGAAATGAAAAACTTCCTTGCAGAGAGAAGAATAAATCAAGTAATGATTCCTGCAGGAATGACTGCCTATCTCCAGACCCTTGATATTGCAATAAAGAAGCCATTCAAGGACCATTTGCGCATGGAAGTCAATGACTACATTGAAAATAGAATGGAAAGAAATCAGCGTGGAAACTTTGTGAAGCCCTGTCTGCAAGAAGTCGTGACTTGGGTGAAGAAGTCACGGGATAAAATTACTGACAGCTGTGTCGCCAAGGCACTACGAGCAGGTTACCTGGACAAGACATATTCATTTAAAGAGAGCTATATTGCTGGACATTACAGATTGGGTCCACTTCTTCTGAAGGAAATGGAGGAGCAAGACATCCAGGACGGAATTCAGGGTATGGACACTTATGACGATGTTGTTGAAGAAGATGACATGATCATTATTGAATAAAGGTACATTTTTTTGTTCCCATTTACCTGTTTATTAAAATTGCTGTCAATGTTCATTAAAATAAGCCCTCCCCTGAAAATAAGCCCTCTGGTGTTTTTCTGTCCAAAAAAAAAAAATAATAAGACAGTGTCTTATTATCAGGGAAACACAGTAGGAGGCAATATCTTATCTCTCCCATTGAGTGTTCTGTCAGATAGAGGTTGGCGGGTCTTCTCTTCCTTTTTCCAATGGACAAATAAGTTTAGAATCAAGAGTTCTGCCTTCTTCTTAAGAGAAAGCCACCTCCTTCTCCTGGATAGAGCTGAATGAATTCTTTTGCTCCCCATGCTCTTGGTTCCATCAGCTAGAAAGTACCTACTAATCATCAGTAATGTAATGTTAATTACATTACTGACAAGAACAGCTAAGCAGGCTGGTGCTCATGAGCCATCAAAATCTCCCTATTACCTTCCAGGCAAAGTACAAATTTCTTAGCTATCTATAATATGACAGGGTCCTGCCTTTGCAGTCAAATCACAGGTTCCTAGAATGAGAGCTGGGAGAGACCTTAAAGGTCCTTATTGTGCAGATGAGGAAACTGAGGCATAGACAGATTAAGTGACTTGCCCAGGGTCACCTAGCTACTAGGTGTCTGAGGCAGGATTTGAACTTGGGTCCTCCTGAAATACAGTCCAGTGCTCTACCTTCCCCACCACCTAGTGCCCTTTCTACTTTCTCTGTGGCTCTAGTAAGAATAGACTTGGGCTACCTCCATGCATTTGCTCATGTTATTCCTTATTCCTAGAATGTCCATTTAGTAAAGGTTATTAATATTATTTTGCAATCAAGAAAACTGGCCTCAAAACATATTGGCATTGGACGAAGTACGATGAGAAGAATTACACAGAATAAGAGAATGGGCTATGTTGCCAAGGCATTGATCATCAGCAGGAGCTCCTAAGTCTGGGGCTGTTGACTTCCAAAGTGGGAACCTGGCCAGGATTTCACAAGGTATTTAAGAGTGACAACTCTACTGAAGAAAGCAATCCTTTGTTAAATGTCTTCTGTGTGCACACTAGACCCTGGACATTCTCTGGGACTAAAAAATGCCAAAACAAAAAAGGAAAGCAGACCCTGGAAGAATCTAATCTATTCAACTAGAGGGGATGGGGCTTAAACATGTATTTGACAACCAGGTAAAGTCAGAGACTCCAGAAAGACTTCCCATTGTGGTGCCAGAGTTGACCCACCAGAGGTGGAGGTGAGGAAGGAAGGAATTCTAGGCACTGGGGCCAGCCTGTGCAAAAGTGCAGAGACAGAGAATAACACATCGAGGTTAGGAGAACAGCTACAGTCCTGATTGCTGGAACACGGAGAAAAGTAAGAGGCAGATTGTACAGGGCTGTAAAAGTAAGTCTGAAGGGTTTGTGTTTCAATCTAGAGGAAATAGGGAGCTACTGAATATTTTTGAGTAAGGGAGTAACATGGCCAGCCTTGTGATTAAACCATATTAATTTGGCAGCTCTGTGGAGGATAGAAGGGAAAGAAGAGATACAAAAGAGGGAGAAGAATAAGGGGGTTATTAATCCAACAGTCATTAATGGAGACAATGAATACAGCAAAGTCACAGGATACAAGATTAATTTGCAAAAATCATTTGAATTCTTATTAACCAGAAACAAATGTCATGAAAATATCTTTAAAAGCTCATTTATAACAAAATCCATCATATATTTGGGAATTAATGCCTAGAAATGCACCATGCCTACATAAGATAACTTAAAACTATAATGACTAAAATGAAGGAAGATCTAAACACCTGTAGGGACAGTCAATGATCATAGATGGACTGAATTAACATCACAAAGAATGACAAGTCTCCAAACCAATTTATACATTTAATGAAATGTCAATCAAAATATCAAGATAACTTTACAAAACTGGCTAAAGTCAGAATGAAATTTTAAAAGTAAAACAGTAAACATTATCAAGGAACATGCTGGGAAACACACAAGCTATCATCGGGGTCGTTCACTTGTCGACTTTAAAACCTACCAGATAGCAGTTATTATCAAAATCATCCAATGCTAGACAAAATTTAGATCAATGTAATACACTATCTATTCAACCAAACATCTGGAAAATCCAAAGAAAAGGAAAACTAGAAAGAGGATTCTCTAATGAATACTGGAGGAAATGGACGGCAATTCAGCGGAATGTGGATTTAGAGCATCATATGGCACCACCCGCTTCGCTCCATTTCAGCTGGATTTTAGACAAACATAGAAAGTAACTATAGAAGGTTAAAATGCAGGAAAAAAGAAACGTGGTGCTTAGTTAAATTTTGGAAGGAAAATAAGTTTTCTTCTATTCAACAAAAAATTGTTACTGGGGCAGCTAGGTGGCGCAGTGAATAGATCACTGGCCCTGGAGTCAGGAGGACCTGAGTTCAAATCCAGCTTCAAGACACAACACAAAAACTAGCCATGTGACCTTAAGCAAGTCACTTAACCCCAATTACCCTACCTTCCCCCCTCCAAAAAGCAAAACAAAAGAACAAACAAAAACCAAAGAATTGTTACAGACAAGACAGATGTACTTGACAATAAAAAATATATATTTTTAAAGCCTAGATATCAAAAAACAACAATTGAATAAAAAGACCATATTATGGGAAATACATTGAATATGAAGGATAAGAAATTGAAATCTAAAATGCATAAGAAATGGCTTTAAAATGTCCAAAGGTAACATGAGGTCCATGATGGATAACTGATCAAAGGCCATGAAATAACCACTTGAGAAAATATTCATTCTCGTGAATAATAAAACACATGTGAATTAAAACAATTTCGTAGTACTCCTTCATATCAATCACATTGGTAAAAATAATTATACTAGTTAGACTTTGGAAAAGCATTTGCATATTCTCTGCTTGTGGAATGGAATAGAATGACTGAATAAAAAAAATATTTATTAAGCATTTACTATGGAACAAATAATTAAATGCTGGGGATACATATGCAAAAAAGCAAGACAGTGCCTGGTCTTCCAAGAAGCTTCTTAAAGGGGCAATTGACACATAGAGGGAAGGAGGGGTCAGGGAGGAATGATAAGTGGAGTCATACACAAAAGGAATGACAGTTCTTTCCAGGAAGGGTAACACTGATTGGATTTTTGGCATCTGATGTAGAGGTAGGAAAAGGGTTTGGCAGGGTGGTGCTGGGTGGGAGCTAGATAACAGATATAGTCAGAAGGTCCAGCACAACTGCCCAAAAGGAAAACCATCAAAGTGAAGCGACTGAAAACTGGGGAAATGTTTTGATGAAAATGTGCCAGGACACAGACCACCAAAGTGACACAAACTATAAGACACAATGGTTCCATGATTGTGAATATATCCTGAAAGTGTTATCAAAAACAAAACAAAAAGACCATTTTGTTCAAAGATTTTATTGAAGCCTCTTTTTTGTAATACTGACACTATTGTTGTGGGACTGTGTTACTTCCATATTTGTCCTCAGTTACCTATTTTCTGCCTTCCATTTTTCATACTTAAAAAAAAAAAATCCATTGTCTAGTAAGTTTCCTATCCAGCCAGGCTGGCTTCTATTCCTTCCATTTGTAGCATTATATGGGACGGAGCTGCCTAGATTTGGCTGTTTCTAGCTTCCTGCTCCTCTTAAATCAACAATCTTTTTAGATTTTTTTAGTGTATGGGGTCTCACCTATCCTATTTTTGGAAATTGCTTTCTTAGAATCTAGTATACACTGTAGGTTGTGTTTGACATCACCACACT
>NW_027185852.1:10898509-10909121 GCF_028583685.1 Petaurus breviceps papuanus
CTCTCTCTCTCTCTCTCTCTCTCTCTCTCTCTCTCTCTCTCCCTTTCCCTCCTTCCTGCACCCCATCACAAGTTCTAAGATGATAATGCCATTTTCTCCAAAGGTTCCAATCATTTCTTCCTGACAATTAATTTCTCCTTTTTAGTCAGAATCAAGTCTCAAATAGTCCCCTATATGGCCTACTCTACCCAATTCATAAAATAAAAATGAATTAGCAATTGATCAAGTATCCTTTCAGCAGAAAGAGCCCCAGCACAAACACAGAGCTGAACTCCCTGATCACAGTTTCATCCTGCCTTTTGCCAACTTGGTTGTCTGCTTGAGGAATTCCCCATTCAGTTTGTCCTTCTGTGCAGACAGTTCATAATACACCCCCCCCCATCTCTTCCTCTTTTCAAAGCTTTCCAACAATCTAGGACCCTCAGAAAGGTTAATTTTCACAAAGCAGCATTTCTTCTGAGCATCAAATACTACTCCATCACCCCTTGAACTCAATCTGTTTTGGAATAAATGGTACCATTCCATTACCTAGTCCAGTCATGAGCTATTTCCTACAAAGTCTCAGTGATATCCATGAGGTAGCATTAAGGTCACTTGCTTTATTCCTCTCTGATTGACTCCCTACCTCATTCCCCAAAGAAGCTATTTCAAGCCTTCTCTTCCCTCCTCAAGTCAACTACACCTCCCTCTTTTTCTTTCTCAGCTGAGTTTTTTTCTCACACTTTCCTGAGAAAATAAAGGCTATTTTACTCAATGACTCTCTTTCCTCCCTCTCACTTTATCTTAAACCCTCTAATATCAGCTTCCATTCTCTCTTCTTTCCCCCAGTCTCTGGTGAGGTGTCTTTCTCCTTGCCAGGCCAACATTTCTGCATGTTCCCTTCGGCTCTTCCTCTACTGTCTTTTCCAAGAGACTGGCCCCTGCTCAGTAAACTCCAGTACTTCCTTATTGCCTCTAGAATCAAATAAAAACTCTTCTACATCATTTTAAAATCCCTTTACAGCCGTCCCCACCTATCCTTCCAGCCTCATTTTCCACTGCTCCCCTTCACCTGCTCCAAAATCCAACCCAAATGACCTTCCCTCTGCTCAACACACATGGCTCTGCATATCCCTCGATTTGCCATTACACTGGCTATCAAAATCACCTGAAAGGCTGCCCCTGCTCCTCTCCAGTTCTTGGAATCCATCCTTTCAAGATGTATCTCAAACACTACCTTCTGTTATTTCCCCTAGGCTTTATTTACAAGGGGAAAGAAAATATAGACATTCAAAAATAGCATACTAGGAAAAGGATGTGTGAGATGCATATATATGTGTCATGCACATATATGCACATATTATATGTGCATATATTATAGATATATATACTCATATGTGTGTATCTATATATGTACGTGTGTGTGCAGTGCACTTCACATAACCTTATCCTGGTATGCTATTTTGGAGAGAGGGGGAGGGAGAGAGAGAGAGAGAGAGAGAGAGAGAGAGAGAGAGAGAGAGAGAGAGAGAGAGAGAGAGAGAGAGAGAATACCCCAAATAGATGGTACCAAACTTACTAAGCTATCTTATTTAGCTCTAGCTCACCAGAACTTGATTGGTCCATTATGGTCCTCTCCTATCCTGGAGCACCAGTTTCCTCTAAAAGGTCTCAGATGACAATGGTTTCTTTTGCATCAGACTATCTCCCAGAATATTTTGCAATCTGCCCACCTGCTAATGCTAAATTGAGCTCCTTGGCCCATTCTACAGTCCTCTAAGCTAATTGGGAAATGTTCTTATTATAAAGTGGGGGTTGGATGCTTTACTTCCAAGTAATATAGACAGACATCTGTCTAACATAAAATGGCTGGACAATATATACCCTGGAGAGATAGAAATTTTATCTGGGATCTGGCCCAACCTGTTTCTAAGAAAGATTTTAATTTCTATCTTTGTGGGGAGTAAGAGAGGCACTTACCCCCTCACTCTACTATCTGCTAGACGGGTAGGGGCTAGAACTCTATCTACTCCATGTCAAGTATTGGTGGCCTCTTCTAGAAGGGTAAAATAAAAGCCACTTTCCCTGGTTGCTCCAAAGCGGGGAATAAGAGATTACTTTCCATCAGCTTAGCTCCCTCTTACTGGTTACGCAAAAGACAACACTGAATAGTGCACAACATATTTATTAAAACAAAAAATGAGGAAGTTATATATTTTAGAGTAGACAACAGCACATCTGTTATGGGAATGGGGATCTGAAAATCTTCCCTGCCCCCTACCCCTTCACTGCCACTTAGGCTTAAGTGACTCTGAGAACCCTCCCTGATTTGAAAATATGCTCTGCCCCTTAATAGGCTGAAAGTGGTTACCTGGAGCCCATGGTGGGAGGCTTGTTTTTCAGGAATGCCCACACCTTGTACTTTGTGATTGGGCAGTGGGTCAGGAGAGTTGTGATGTTCTCTGACCCAGCAGAAGGCTATATATACCCTGATGTGAGGTTTTGCTTTGGAAACACTTTGGTAAGAGTTGTGTGATTTGGCCAGACAAGACTCTGGGCAGCTGTTGAGCCCCCATCTTTGAAAATCCAGATGTTGGTGCTTCCCTCTCAGGTAACTGACTAGGTATGGATGTAATGGTCAGACAGCCGGAAGTCCGTCTGCTGATCTGTTTCTGTCTGCTTGTAATTTCTGCTTAACTTGTTTGTATTCTCTGAAGTTCGAGGTGTTGACCTTTTCCCCCTGAACTAGGTAAATGACATATGTTTGATTACAGTAAGATTGTTAATCCATTTTTAATTGCTTTCCTTTAGAAAAGCAGATCTAAGAACCTGTGCAAGCAGTCATCCTAGTTATTCTAGGGTGCTTGCTGCTACTACATCCAAAAATAAATAAGCTCTGGGATAAGACAAAATCTCACCTCAACCAGGAAGAAAACAATCTCACCAGGAAAGTCTACTTTTAGCACTCCCTAAGATTGTAGGTCCTGGAAATCAAGGGACATGTTGGGAAGGGAAATGCATTCTCCACACGTCTACAATTCCAGGGGTCCCCATCAGATATTTTAAAGTTTAGAACTTTTGTCTCAGCCCCATCTCTCTGGAACTATACTTCTTTCTTTCCTTCTTGAAGTCTTTCCATAGAGAAACTGTTGTCACGGGTTTGAGTTCTCTCAGCCAATCAGGAGTCACTTCTCTCTCTGCAGAGGAAGCACAAAGCATCCCAGGCCTGTCCTTCAGGGAACGCCACTTCCACCTTTCAAGAATTTCCTTCAACAAAAATCTTTCCTGATTTCCCCTCAACTGTTAGTACCTTCCCTACCCAGAACTACCTGGTATTTATTTCTTATCTATTCCCTTCATATTTATTCTGTATTTGTTGGTGCTGCTCAGTTATGTTTGGTTTTTTGTGACCCCCTTTGGGGTCTTCTTGGCAGATAGTTGTCATTTCCTTCTCCAGCTCATTTTACAGATGAGGAAACTGAAGTAAACAGGGTTAAGTGACTTGCCCAGGGTCACACAGCTAGGAAGCTTCAGGTCCAGCGCTCTGTCCACTGTGCCACCTAGCTGTATTACTTATGTCAATGTTGTTTCCCCCATTAGAATGCAAACTACTTGAGTAGGGATCATTTTAGGCTTTGTGTTTGGATTGCCAGTGCCTGGAATGGTATCTGGCACACAGGACATAATAAATAAATGTTTGCTGGTTGATTTTTCCCAGGTCAAGAGCCTCTCATCCCCTCATCTCATTCAAACACAGCTCATTCTCCCTACTGTCTTCTTAGCCATATCCTTCTTATGTCCTCCTTTCTCACCTATAGGTCCTCTCTTAAACAGCAGCAGTAATTACCAGGGCCACCGAAGGCATCTGTTTTCTTTCTAGGGCTTTGCATTCCCAAGAAATGCTGACCCCGGTCCTTCCAGTGACTGACCAGAAATGAATATGCCACATTTGACAAGACTTAGTTCTCAAGACCATAACCAGAGACCAACAGCATCAGAGAATGATAAGAGCTGGAAGAAGGCTAGGCTTTGGGAGGGAGACCCTGGCTCCAGGGGCCTTCATTTCCTTGCTTTTGAAATGACAGGAATGCCTTGTGTTGTTCTAAGTGCTGTAGGAAGAATCCAATGAGAGAAATCACATGAAAGCCTGTTGAAAAGTATTAAGTACGGGGCAACCAGGTGGCGCAGTGAGTAAGAGCATCAGCCCCAGAGTCGGGATGATCTGGGATCGAATCCAGACTCAGACACTTAGCACCCATCCAGAAACACCTGGCCATGTAACCTTGAGCAAATTACTTAACCCCAATTGCTTAGGGGCAGCCAGGTGGCTCAGCGAGTAAGAGCACCGACCCCAGTGTCGGGACGACCTGGGGATCGAATCCGGGCTCAGATACTTAGCACCACACCCAGGAATAACTGGCCGTGTAACCTTGAGCATGTTACTTAACCCCAATTGCTTAAAAAAAAAGTGTTCAGTACAAACGGACAGTGTCGTCACTACATGGCAGATGACTTCATCCCAGAGCAGACAGAAACGGGAGGAGAGGCCCAAGAACAAAGGACCCATGGACAAACCAAGCATGTGCTTCACATCTGGTCCAGCTGCTTGAGGAGAAGCTTGGAATCAAGGCCAAAGGCATTTGTTGTCGAGATTGGGGTCACTATGCTGTCTCCTCCATCAGAAAGAGAGGTTCCCTGAGACCGGGGCTTATCTTTGCTCTGCTTGGTGCTTGGCACCAAATCTGGCCCAAAGCAAACATTTAATAAACTCCCTTTCACTGATCTGTTGCCTGAATTCCCTCTGTCCCAGAACGTCAGCTCCACAGGACAGAATGGGACCTTACTCAAACTTGGCACTTCCCCCGCTGTGTAGCTATCTTGATTTTTAGATGGTAAGCACTGACTGAATGGATGACTGAATGGTCAGAAGCTTTGACCACACTCTCATGATCCTTTAATTGTACAGAAGAGTTTGTACTCCAGGACTGGATTGATCCATAAACATCACAGCCCCAGATATGGGCAGTTAGCACCGTGGAATCAAGTAGACCTGAGTTCAACTCTAGCCTTGGACACTTACCAGTTGTGTGACTCTGGGCTAGCTATTAAACCTCTGCCTACCTCAGTTTCCTCAACTGTAAAATGGGGATAAAAATAGCATCTATCTCCTGGATTGTTGATCAAAAAAGATAATATTTGTGAACCACTTAGCACAGAGCCTGGCACACAGGAGATGCTATGTAAATGTTCTTCATCATCATTATGATTATTAAAGGGAACTCAGAGGTCACCGGGTCCAACTCTCTCATTTTACAGATGAGGAAACAGAGACCCGGGGAGATGAAATTCCTTGCTCAAAACCACACAGGTGGTAAGTGCCTGAGACGGAAGTTCAACCCGAGCCAGTACTCTTTCCACGGTATGGTCAACATAGTGGATGAGATGTTGATGCTACAGATAATCTAGGAAACTGGGTGATGCCACAGTGTGTAGAGCACTGGGACTGGAATCAGGAAGATCTGGGTTCACATACAGCCTCAGATACTCACTACCTGTGCGACCCTGGGCAAGTCACTTACTCTCTATTTGCTTCAGTTTCCTCAGCTGTAAAATGAACATAATAATAGCACCTACCTCTAAGGGTTGTTGTAAGGATCAAATGACATAATCTGAGGCACCAGGACTTGGAAAGAAGAGACATGAATCAATGCTTATGGATCGGCTTATTAGAGTCCAGCAGAAGTAGAAAGGGCAGATCACAGAAGTGCAGAAGAGCTCTTACCTGTTCTTTTGTTTCTGTCCACATAACAATACTTTAACTCATAGTCTTTCAGCAAATCATGAACTTCCTGAAAGAGACAAAAGGGTGACTATGTTAACTAAACACAGTGACTGGAAGAGTTTAAGATCAGCACACAAAACCTCGTCACAGTCACTGTCGCAGCTGGGCAGGTTATGACCCCAAGCAGAAGAGTGTCACATCCTTACTCCATCCCATAGCTGCCTAAAACTGGATATGGATGGCCAAGAACTGGAAACTCTTAGCAGACACTGCTTCCTTACCTCTTGCTTCACCTGACTACTAATTATGGAAAGCAACACTAAGTTAAATACCAAGAAAACGTGCAGTTACTACTTAGTAAAAATGTCATTGAAGGTTATTAAAACAGTACAAAAAGTATTTCAACATCTGTCTCTCTGAGTGAAGGCTACCACACCATCACATCCCAGTCCTGCAAATTGCTACATAGGAAAAGAAAATTAAAAGGAAGAGAAAATCAACAGGCTGAAAACTTTATCTTGAAAGACGGGTTGTGAAATTCAGCAAGAAATTGATCTGTCTTCCTGAAATGAAAATGTCTTCCCCATAAGCCCATGGTAATAGATGAGACTAGCTGTGTGACCTTGGACAAGTCACTTAACCTCAATTGTCCCTCCAAAAAGCAAAAAAAAAAAAAGAATAGACGAGAGAATAGTCTCAGAGTCAATCACACAACATCTATCAAGTGCCTACTGTGCACAAAGGACAGAGAATGCAAGTACAAAAGGAGGTCCCTGCCCACCAGCTTATATTCTACATCAGATCAGTTACCATTTGCTAAGTGCTCTGCAAACCTTAAAGCCGTATATAAATGTTACCTAAAACACCTAAAATGAGAAAGGCCAGGAGGGTGTTACTTGGTGAGTTTGCAATTTATTTTAAAAAATATATTTGACAATTTGCAAGGCAGGCCTAGATACCTAAGAATTATTATTATACCTAAAGAAATATATGAATGCTATTACACTTACACCAATAACTAGCTGTTTTGGGTACAGTTTGGACTTGAAAACCTTTGAAGTCCCTTCTGATTCTGATATTCTGGGAGATGTATGGAGATACTGGGGCTAAACAGAAAGATGGGGATGAGGGCCTTGTGAGCTTCCATGCATTCATGGGAATTAAGAAGAGATGCACCTTATTCTCGTTAAGAAAGCCCACCACTTGCATGAGTCTCACAGGTGGCACACCTTGCCAATCTGCTCATTCAATCAATCCACCTGATGTCCAGAGTAAAGTGGTTTTGTCTGAAAGGGATCAGGTGTATTCTTTTAGTTAGACAGGCTGAGTGTCTCATTTCCCTGGTCAACAGCTGTCAAATGCCAGTAAATAAAACATGATCCCATTCTTCACCTCATCAGGTATCTCTAAACAGAGGAAGTTTTGTTACTAGTATGGTTAAGTTACTGCTTGTCCATTCTTCTCCTGACTCCCTTCACAACATCTGCATCTGTCCTGTTATACCCCTGAGACAGAACCTCCCAGATGGCTGCAATAGCTTAGGAACAAGGCTGCCCCCCACTCTTCCTGTACCCAGCTACCCCAAGGGTTCTCTTCATCCAGACTTCAGGCAGCATGGTACCATGGAAACCATTCTGGATTTTGAATCAGGTGACCTGTGTTCAAATGATGGCTTTGCCATTTCCTACTACATGTGTCCTTGGGCAAGGTACTTTCCTCCATGTACCATATAGTTTCCCTGCCTCTGGTCTCTCCCCACTCCATCCTTCCTACACAAGGCTCCCAAACTGGCTTTCTTTAATTGCAGATCGCTCGCTCAGCCGACTCTAGAGCCTCCCTATGGTCTCCAGGACTCCGTTGTTTGGCTTGCAAAGCCCTAAAGCCCTGTCCCAACCATCTTTTTAGTCAAGTGAGATATCACTTCATCTTTTATCCCCTGCCTTTGCGATGGCCATTTCCCAGTGCCTCAGATGCCTTCCTTCCTGACCTCGGCTTCCCAGGGTCCCTCTTTTCTTTTAATGTTCAACTGAGGCACCACCCCTGGTATGAGTCTTTTCTGATTCCCAGAAACTCTAGAGCCCTCCCTTCCAGACCACCTTGTATTTCACCACTGTGTCCATATTTGTGTTTATATTTATGCAAAACATCACACACGCACATAGAACTTTATTTTCCATCGGAATGCGAGGTTCTTGCAAGTAAGGATTGTCTGACACCTTGCACTTGTATCTGCAGGGCTCGGTGCAAGGTCATGTGCCTAATGGATGTCTAACAGACTCTGTGGATTGACTGAGGAAAGCTGGAGGAGATTGTGAAGGTTCCTTTCGGCACTGAGTCTGTGATTCTGTGATCCCAATCATTCAACCTCTTCAGACCTCGGTTTCCTACCTGTAAAATGAGCAAGGTCAACCTAACTGGCCTCTGAGGTCCCCTATGACTCAATGGTCATCTGGTTAGCTCTGTGATGCACGTCCCTCCACTGCTTCATTTAAAAAACCTTTGGTCCCAACAGACTGGACCTGGGAAAATACCCTGCACTGTCCTAACACTTTTCCCAATGTCTTTTCTCAGGGCGTCCTTGAAGCCTGAGATGACCTTTCTTCCTGCTTTGGCTGGTCACTGTCCCACCCATCTTTCAATGAAGCCTTCCCTGATGTCCAGAGGGCTTAGGCATCTGCCGCCTTTGGTATTGGACATTCTAATGTACCTGATGATGTCACATTGTGTGTTGTCATTTCTCAAGCTTGAGTCTCACTCCCCTAATGAACTGGAAACTCTACCCAGGGATTCCTGATCATTATTTATGTCACAGAGCCCCCTGACAGCCTGCTAACACCTATGGGCTCTGACTCAGATCCAGGTTTGGAAATCCCTAAAATAATGTGGAGGATCATAAGGGCAGCCGATCATATTGAGTTCTCAAAAAACCCCAAACCATTCCCAGTCCCCACAGTCCCCAGTTAAGAACCAGCCCCTTCTCTAGTGGGGATAGGGAAGAGGATCTGCCTCCTCTAAGCTTCCTCTTTCCTCGCTGTGCCAAGGGGGCACAGCACTCTTTACACACGGCCAGAACTCAGTACAGGTTTGACGAATGAAGAGTTGTCACACACAGGCAAGCACGTATGTGGTCCTTGGGAGAAAGGAATAAAGCGTCTGAGGACTTTCGTTTGTAAACAAGTCACGAGTTAATCCCTGGACCTAGAATCTCGATAGTGTGCATAGGCCCTCACCAAGGTGACTGTTCAGAACAGATCTTTTCTCTTCTCTTCATCCTTTTATTATCTTTCCTTTTCTTCTTCCACATCAGACCAGGGGAGCACTCATCCACGGGGCTGTCGGCACCATTCCTGAGCTCTTCAGGAAGCACTGACTGTCACAAGGACCTAGTGAGACTTCACTAAATCTGTCTAATTAAAATGTATGGCTTATTTTATAATTATTTTATTATTTACTTTATGATTATTATCTCATTTGACTCTCACTGGGAGGTAGGTACTGTTACTATCCCCCTTTTATAAATGAGGAAACTGAGGCAAGAAAGACTAAGCGACTGGCCCAGAGTCACAAAGCCAGCAGGCATCTGAGGCTGGATACGAATTCAGGTCTTCCTGGATGCAAGTCTAGAGCTCTAACTAACGTGTCACCTCCAAGCCTATAAAATGGGGAGAATTAATACTATTGACTTCACAGGGTTGTTGTCAAGACTAAATAAGATAATGCATGTGAAATACTTTACAAACCTTAGGACGCTGTATAAATGGAGCAATTATTACTATGAATTTTGAGAAAGGACCACTAAATCACACAGACTTTTTTTGAAAAAAGAAATGTCATTTTAAAAATACACCAAACATACAGTACTTGGAGTCAGACTAACAAGATATTTTTTGGCAAAGAATTTAAATTGAAGAATTTCAATTTTAAAAAGGAATTTATTTAAATATTTAAGCAAAGAATAATAAAATAGAAGCCAGTTAAAGTAGAATAAAAACTCACTATTTCTAATTATACAAGTACTCCTGAAGTAATTGAGGGTGATTCAAAATACTCCCTTCTTTTCCCATCTCTACATAATCTCATTTCTCCAATTTCTTTGTTCAACAAATCCTTCCATTGTAAATGGCAAAGTAATCACCTTTGGTGTTTGAACTTGCTAACTTTACTCATCTGGGAAATTTATTTCCTTGAATCCCAGAACCAAACCTTAGTTTACTTTACCCACTGTGAAATGGACTGCATGATTGGCTGAGGGGGAACGGGGGCTGGGCTGTTTGACTGACTTCCTGCCTCCCTAACCCCAAAGGACTTGTGGCAGCCTTCCATTCCAGGTATATAGCACAAGTCTGTAAAACAAGTCCAGGAAACCTTTGTCTTCCGCACTGAGAGAGGCTCTGACCACAGAGGGACCCCGTTTTTCTTGAAATTCTCCTCTTGGAGTTGATCTCTTCTCTGAATTCTTACAGAACAGAGAGCCCCTGGTTACTCTGTTTCTGTCTCTCCTCTCTCTCTGTCTCTCTCTGTCTCTGTCTCTCTCTCTCTGTCTGTCTCTCTGTCTCTCTCTCTCTCTCTCTCTCTCTCTCTCTCTCTGTCTCTCTCTCTCTCTGTCTCTCTGTCTGGTGGTCACTCTGGTAGATCTCTCAGTCACGGTAGTGCTGACAGCCTGGTCGTTTGTTTAGTAGACACCGGATCTTGGGCTGACCCTTGGTATAGTATATCTTATTCTATTTTACTGTGGTCAGCCTAAGTGCAGACTGGCTCACAGTGGGATCTCATTTCTGGCACAGAACCTTAGCTGATTTCCTCCTCAGCTTCCTGTCCAGCAGGCTGGCCTGAGTGCCTGAGAGTCAAGGC
>NW_027185852.1:10914121-10940406 GCF_028583685.1 Petaurus breviceps papuanus
GAGAGAGAGAGAGAGAGAGAGAGAGAGAGGAATAGACAACATGCGATTTGAATTCAGGTTCTCTGACTCCAAATCCAGTCCTCCTTACAATGTACTGCATCCTCTAGATCCTGCTTGATGCTAACAACCTCTTTCCAAACATCCTCTATTTTCAGATAAGGAAACTGAGGCCAACAGAGGTTAACTAACTTGACCAGGGTCACACAGCTACTAAGCATCATAGACAAGATTCAAACTCAGGTCTCCCTGACACCAAAGCCAGAGCTCTGTCTACCTATACTAGCTAGTAAATACTTCGAGTGAAAATGTATCCCCCTATTTTACTATTCGTATGTTGATACTCAAGAGAATTGTAGAACTAAGATTATCTCTGTGTTTCTACCAGTAATCTCCAAACTTTTTTTTATTGCATAGCAATATCAATCTTTGAAAACTGAATACTCACTCCAAATATATTTGTACTTATTCATAAATTACATGCGTGTTCTTTTGTGAGAACATGTTGCATGAACTATGTAACATGCACCAAAAAAGAAATTTACAAATGAGATAAACCATATTTTATTATTGTCTTTATGAATAGTGTAAAACATGTTTTCTTTGACTTAAATATGTTATTAATTATTCTGAGAGCAATATGGCTACATATTGTCATATCATGCTTTCAAAAGTCTTGTTCCAACACTTTGTGAGAGAGAAATTTCAGAATTTCCTTCTAAATCATCTATTGAAAAACTTGGTATTAAAGTCTCTCAGAGCAGAAAAATCCACATGTCTCCAAATGAAGGAAGCATATCACTGACTGTCCTCATTAAAGCAGGATCCTTTTTTTTGAAATCCATCATTTACAGAAGAGTTTTCATTGAAATTCAGCTATTACATTTCCATGTTCCTTGACATCAACCAATTATTTCTAGAAACAAATCAAAAGTTCAAAATTCAATGCCAATTCTGCATTTGGAAGATATTTAAACAGATCAGGAAATGCTGTTTCCAACTTGTAGAGTGTGCAAGTGGAAGGGAGACTGAATTGTGGGTAAGAAAAGGATGGTTTCAAAAGCATTGCTCCTCATTACTTCATACAATTATTAGCCAATATTTCCAGATGTGAAATCCATCATTAATCATTAGTGACAATTGACATAAATCTGTATTTCTAATACTCGTCCTGATAATTCTGAATGATTTTGGCTGCCTGGTCATTGGGGCTTTTACTTTGTAAAATGGCTGACAGAGAGCCAGGGCCAGGAGTGGGAGAGGTGGAAGCTAGGACCAATCGTCGCTCTATTTTTGTTCACTTTTGCTCACACCATTAGGATTATCTTCAATTCACAGCCTCTTTGCTGAAATCTTTCTAGGGGGAAGGAAGGGGAAGGAAATAAGCATGTAAATACCAACTATACATCAGGTGCGGCGCTAAGAGCTTTACAAACATCATCTCATTTGTACAGGAGGTGCTATTGTTATTCCCATTTTCAGATGAGGAAACTGAGGCAGACACCGGGAAGTAACTTGCCCAGGGTCACACAGCTAGTGTCTGAGGCTGGATCTAACCTGAGGCCTTCCTCACTCCAGGACCAGTGCTTTGTCCACTACTCCACCAGCTTCCATTTGTCCAGTCTGTGAGGATTCGTTGATCCAAAACTAGACAATATCAATATATTACAAAGATTACACATCCAATCCTGGATTGGATGCAATCCAATCCACATAAATCCAATGAGATTTATACCAGGGATACAGTGATGGTTTAACATAAGGAAAATGATTAACATAATAGATTACATCAATAATAAGAAGTTTTTAACAATCTGATTATATCAATAGATGCAGAAAAAAAAACTTTTGGTAGCAAAATTATCATCGTCACCATCACCACCACCACCATCATCATCATTCTTTTACCTCATTGAACTCCATGCAATGCATGTCACTTTGGAGATGGCTAGTCTACATCATGGAATCTTGCATAAGCATCACATCTATGTGGGCAATGTCTTCTTGGGACAGAAGCCTTGAAGGCTCTACTGAACCTAATGCTTTTTTTTATAATCAATAAACAGTAAGCACAGTTGAATTTTTGTCTTTTCTAACTTTCTCAGCTTGTGTGTGCCCATTATGCAGACTTTCCAACTCTCAGACCAATGATCTTTCCCCTACTCCAATCTGCCTCTTCAACAGGTGTGGACCATGGAGCCCAAGTCTGGTGTCACCCATGTGTGTGACAGGAAGAGGGTAGAGGGACAGACATAGAGGCAGCCATCTTCAAGCGTCTGAGAAGTCATCCAAGTGAGGTTGATTGGATTTGTTCTGCTGGCCCTGAAGGGCAGAACTGGGAACAAGATGGGTTATGGCACAAAATGGTAAATTTGGCTATAGTGTAAAGACAAACCTTCTATTATGCAGGCTGCCTTGAGAGCCAGTAGGTTTGCCCCCATAGAGTTATTCAGTCAAAGGCTGGTTGAGCCCTTGTTAGGGAAGCTTTAATTATGAATGTCCTGGGCCAGGTAAAAGGTGGGCTAGATGGGCTCTATGATTCACCTACAGGTTAGAGCCAGTAGAAGTTGAGTAAAGAAAAAATGATGAGTGGGACAAGGTCTGAGGCCAGGCTCGGCAAGCTAGAGCCCTTCCTGCCATGAATGGCCCCTTACCTTGACCCTGTCGCTATCCAAACTCTCTAAGGACATAGCCCTGACCCAGGGCACAGAAAAGGGGAAGGTGCTCATCCCACAGCTAGCTCTTTCAACCTAACCAACACAGTCTAACCATCTTTCTAGTTAAGAGGTGCTTTTTTAATCTGAAATTTCAAATAAAAGCAGCATATTTAAAAGGATTTTCTAGTATAGATCTCTGACCAGATGAACTTCAAAACAAAACTAATACTTTAACATTTTTCCCCCAAATGCCAGCAGTCTGTGTTTACAAGGGAGCCTGATTGGTCCCAAGACTTGGCTGATCCCCACTTCCCCTCAAGGATGCCACTCATTTTCAACCTCATTGCTTCAAATCAACTCTAAAGGTTGAGAAACCCAAGTCATTCTCTTTCGCAAATATTCATTTCATCATGCCTATTATGTAAAAGAAATCAGACCAGGTGTTAGGATGAGTAAGACAGTCCCTGCCCTAAAGGAGGAATTCAGACGAGGGGTGAGGCAGGGAAGGAGAGAGAAGCAGACCCAGAAGAGCTGTGGAGCAAGGTAGGACTTGATAGGAGAGAAAACAGAAATGCGCAGAAAGAGATCTCATCTGTTTGGGGATCAGGGAAGCCTTCAGGAAGACGACAGCATCTGTGGGGCCTTAAAGGATGGGCAGAATTATGGTGGTCCAGGACAGAGGAGGAGGGCATCTAAGCAGAGTAAACAACAGCAACTAGGTAACATTTATATAGCACTTATTACCAGGGACTGTGCTCAGGGCTTTTCGGATATCATCTCATTTGGTCCTCACAACAACCCTGGGCTGGGGGGTGGGGGTAGGGAGTGGGGGGGTGGTAAGTGCTATTATTATTACATTTTATAGATGAGGAAACTGAGGCAGAGAGAGATTGGTGACTTGCCCAGGGACACACAGCCAGTAAGTGTCTGAGGGTGGATTTGAACTCAGGAAGATGAGTCTTCCTGACTCCATGTCAGGGGCTTTGTGCACGGTGGCACCCCCTAGCACCCCCATATAGCCTACTTCCCTAGCTCAAACCCTCATCACCTCTCACCTGGAACACTGGAAGAGCTAACTGGGGTGTCCCTTGCCCCCCAGAACCAAGCGTCTCTTCACTCCACTCAGATGCCAAAGGGAGTTTATATCCTACTCTGGCCCCATTTTCCCTCCCCCCACCCCAAGCATGGGCTTCTATCAATAAACTGTAGGGGCTCCCCATTCCATCGAGAATGAGCTGGTGCTCGTTTAAAACCCCCAAGCTATAACTTGGCTCCTGCCTAGGTTTTTAGCCTTGTTACTCTTAACTCTCCTCCACACCCTCCATATGGCACCTAAGAGTCTTAGGGATGGAAGGATGCACCTGGAATCAGAAAGACCTGAATTCAAATTTGACCTCAGATATGTACTAGCTATGTGACCCTGGGCAAGTCAGTTAACTTCTGCCTGCCTCAGTTTCCTCAAATGTAAAATGGAGATAATAATATTATCTATCTCACAGGGCTGTTGTGAGATGATATTTGTAAAGCACTTAACACAATTCCTGGCACACAGTAAGCACTTAATAAATGCTTCTTTAGGGGCGGCCAGGTAGCACAGCGAGTAAGAGCACCGGCTCCAGTGTTGAGAAGACCTGGAGATCGAATCCCGGGCTCAGATACTTAGCACCCACCCAGAAACACCTGGCCATGTAACCTTGAGCAAGTTACTTAACCCCAATTGCTCAGGGGCGGCCAGGTGGCTCAGCGAGTAAGAGCACCGGCTCCAGTGTTGAGAAGACCTGAAGATCGAATCCCGGGCTCAGACACTCAGCACCACACCCAGAAATAACTGGCCTTGTAACCTTGAGCAAGTTACTTAACCCCGATTGCTTAAAAAAAAATAAATGAATAAAATAAATGCTTCTTTCCTCCCCTGAAAAGTTGAGGTAATCAAGGTCAAGTGATTTGCGTGCCTGAGGCAGAATTCAAACTCAGGCCTTTCCAACTCCAGGCCAGGGGGCTCTATCCACTGCACAGTCTAAGGTCCCTCACTATTCTTTCCCTGATCCACAAGGTCCCTGCATCACGATGCAGCATTAAGAAATGGCCTCACACTCACCTTGTTCCCACAGCCCTTTGAGGTACAGAGGAGGGAAAGTCATTATCCCCTATTTTTAGATGAGGAGGCAGGTTCAGTGCTTTGCTGGGGTCACACAGAATGCAAGCCCAGGTCTGCAGACGTCATGTGCAATGGTCTTTGCTGTATAAGGGCTGCCTTTCACAGGCATTTCTTTCTTCTAGACACATCAGAGTAGAATGAATTTTTTCCTGTCAGCTATTTTAAAAAGTCCGTAACTGGGATTCTGGCTAATTTGTTCACTTGGGTCAATACTACAATCTCTTCCTTGGGTTGGCTTGAAATAAAACATACCTTCTACCCAGGAAGATAATAAATCCAATCAAGGAAACTGGTACTTATTAAGTCTCCTGGGTATAGCCTCTAAACTATACATCCAACACCTTCTGAGAATGTTATCAGCCTGAAAAGATCCAACAACAAATATATCAGCCCTGAAAGAGGCAGGACAGGGACACTGTTATTAAAAAACAAAACCAAAAAACCCCCACTTTATTTATTGTTTAACCCCAGAGAACACACAGGGCTTCCCTTACTAAACAGCTCCAGGTCATTTTCTGGTGGCTCCTTGAATTCTATCACTAATTGTCTGCCATTCACATCAACAAGTAAATAGATCTTTTTCTTTTTTCTGCTCTAACAACTTTACAGGAAGAATAAGAGGATGCATCCGGGTCCTTTGACAGAGGTGATCTCTAGGCAGCCAGAGACACAGGAAGCAACACGTCCCTCAGTGCGTCCAATGGCTACTCAAGTCTATCTCAAAGCCATTGTCTGAGGATTGCCAGGACTGGAATCTTTTCCTCTCTTCCAATTGGTGATCAGAAAACTCTCTACCTCTTGTGTTTGGTTGGTGTAACTGTGGGGAAAATCATCTACTTTCTCGCCTCAACACTATGATACGGGTTAATCTTTAAACACTCCTGTTCCTAATGATGTGCCACTGGGCGCTCTGTGTGTAGCGGACATTCAGAGACACAAAGGAAAAGTCTGCCCTGAAGGAGCTTGTGTGAGACAACCTACGTGTGCAGTAAGTCTTATAACTGCTGCCATTTACATAGCATTTTAAGGTTTGTGATCTTATTGGATCCTGACAACAACATTGAGAGGCAGGCGCTAGTATTACCCCCATTTTACAAATGAGGTTTTTTAATGACTTGCCCAGGGTCACACAGCCAGTAAGTGCCTCGGGATGGATTTGAATTCGCATCGTTCCCATTCTACACCAAGGTCCCTATCCACTGTGTAACCTAGATTCTTTCTTCCACATTGTATGCACCTATGGGTCTATAAAACCTGAATTCGATGTAGGGACAGGAGGATAGGCCCAGTGTACGATCAAGTGGAAAGCTAGGTCGGGACCAGGGTGTGAATGTTTTATATGCCAAACACAAGAGTTGGCAGTGGACATTGGTCCAAAGGGAGTCAATGGGGGGCTGGAGATTATAGAGCTGGGCACCAGAAGGTCAAGCAAACTCCCCCAAAGGGTCATTTATGTTCCTGGTATTTCCCAGCTCAGTGTCTCCTACGTGGTTGGCTCCCTGTATCTGTTGGGTTATGGTGACTGCAAAAGGAAGTAAAATGAGGCTCTTAGGCCTAGTGCTTGGGGGTAATCACATATCCATGCAGAGCAAACTAGAGAATAAAAAGCTGGAGGCAAGGAGACCATTTAGGAGGCTACCTACCAGGTAACACTGTAGATGAGGGTGAGCCCTCAGGGTTGGGTGGAGGCAGAGGAAGGGACCAAGCTCAGGGAGGTGTGCATGATGAGTCTTGGCAATTATGCTCTCTGTATCTGGACCTACACCAACCCTCCAGGCTAACACAAGAACATTTCCAGAAAGGAAAACTACTGACCAGCTGACTCCTCAGACCTTTTAGAGGGGCTCCCTTTCTGCATCACAATTCAAAGAAGGCTTTGGGATTAGTTTTATACACAGCACTTTAACCAAAATGATGGTGTGCTGATCATGATTCTTATTATTAGATTACCTGTAAAATGTTACATTTTTATGTTCAAACATTCACTCTCTGTTCTGTTTTTAACAACCATATAATTTATTCTCAAGTTCACATTGTATCTGTTATTTCTGTGTGTTGATGGGGGGATGTTTCGCAACAGCCTCTGACCAAAAACTATAAAGCTCTGACCAGTAAATTAATGTATTCCATATCTCCCTCCCTCCTTTCTTCAATGAGAGATGACAATATAATTTTAACCATTTCATGGTGACCTGAGACCATCAATTATCTGAAATCCATGAATGCACTATATAATACCAACCCAGGGCAACCCAGGTCTAAATTGTTCATTTTCCCACCAGTCAGCTCTCATTCTTCACTATGGTCCCCATTCAACCTTTGCCCCCCACTTTGGTATTTCTAATTTGGCATGGACTGGTTGGGGAAGGGGGAATCACAGAGTAGTAAAAATGTGTTTGATGTACTAGGGTTCAAACCCCTTTTACTGGGAGAGAAAATGAAAGCCAGAAAGGTGAAATTCCTTATTTGTCCCAGGTCAGTTAAGTAAGGTAGGAGGTTTCAGAACTGGGATTATTACCTGGGTCCTAGGAAGTCAAAACCAGGGGGAGAGAGGGAGAATAAGAGGGAAGGAGGAAGAAGGAAGGAAGGAAGGAAGGAAGGAAGGAAGGAAGGAAGGAAGGAAGGAAGGAAGGAAGGAAGGAAGGAAGGAAGGAAGGAAGGAAGGAAGGAAGGAAAGAAGGAAGGAAGGAAGGAAGGAAGGAAAGAAGGAAGGAGGGAGGGAGGGAGGGAGGGAGTGAGGAAGGGGAAATAATAGCCACCTTAATGTGTGCAAGGTTCCAAAACAAGACAAACAAAGGCATTAACCCTTGGAGCACCATTCACTCCCTGTCTCCCAACTGGTCATAGATTTGATGCTTCAAATTACTAGTAGTTTTTGAAACTTTTACTTTATTTTACTTTTTTCAAGTAAAAGTTTCAAAAACTTCTAGTAATTTGAAGATCAAGTCTATGGCCAATTGGGAGACAGGAAATGGTGCTCCTAGAGTTAATGCCTTTGTCTTGTTTTGGAACCTTGCACACACAACAATTGCCAACCCCACTACATTCAGGAGCCCCAACAGTGCACTGACCACCATGCTGTCAGGAGAGATTTGCAGACTTGGGGGCAAAGGCGCCAACGTGAACAGAAAAGGGAGGCTGGAGGGGGCCAAAGATAAGCTCACTGCTGTTCTCATTTCACAGTGATTCCAAGCTAGCACTATGGACTTCTCACGCAGCGGGCTTTCACTCCCTACTGGGCCTGTCAGTTCCCCCAAAGGGAAGCTGAGGGCTTTTGTACCGTTCCAGCTTCCAGTTCAGTGTCTCCAATACAGCAGCTCCACAGTGATGACCTGTTGCATTAGAGTGAGTGGGGAAGGAGTGAAATGAGTTCATATGTCAGTGAGTTTGTCAAATCTGCTTCATGTGAATTTTAGAGCATTGATTAAGTGAGTTATGTACCTGGCATTATGCTAAATGTTGGGGATACAAAGAAATACCCCCCAAAAAAGGTTTTGGACTGATGGCTCAACAATGCATCTCTCTGGCCCCTTTTCCTTTGCAGTAGATCAAACAATGCAATGGTAAAGCATAGTCACAAGCGGGCAGGAAAGGAGGGTGCTCCTCTCCTGGCTTTTCACTTCTCTTTCCAAAAACTCCATCTACTATTCTTGTTGATCTACCAGGAATCACAAAATAATATGTTTGGTACAGGAGGACATGCAGAAAATTTTTTTAAAAATATTAATTTTTTTTTAATTTAGGGACATAAATCTGAACCTAACTATGAAATATATTTTGAAAAAGGATCTAATGCCACCTTCAAGTTGTGGAGAATCCACAAGCACTTACCATGACCAGGGAAAATGTTCATCAACTGCTGTGCTGTGAAAACCAGATTGACTTGATTTTGTGAACAATCTCCATTTTGAGACTTAGTTCTATAGATCACCTGATTTGGGGAAATTCCACCTGCTCATTTCCTCCCCCAACCACATACTCTAGAAAATCCCTAATCTTTCCTCCAAAAATAAATCAGCTTACTGAATCCTACATACTGTTTTGTATCCTGTTTACTGTGTTTTTTTTTCTTTATATAAAAACCAACATAAAATCTGTATTCAGGGTCTTTGTGCCTGTTGAGGGTCCCTGGACCCACTTTATTATGCATGTTTTCTACTGAATTTCATAGCTCAGACTTTGTTTCTCATTTATAATAAATCCAC
The DNA here is from genome assembly GCF_028583685.1 of Petaurus breviceps papuanus. NCBI lineage: Eukaryota > Metazoa > Chordata > Mammalia > Diprotodontia > Petauridae > Petaurus > Petaurus breviceps. The sequence continues at coordinate 10,923,139 of NW_027185852.1, forward strand.
TTGCAACAGTGTTTAGAATTAAACTATTCTGAAATCCTTAAGTCTTAGATGTGATCCAAAGAGCATTTTTTGATGGTGGGAGGGCATTATTAATTATGCCTGAATGATTTTTTCAAATGTGAAACCATCCCACCAATCATAATTATCACTGAACTTGGAGTACTAAGACATGAGCGCCATTCTGAGCTAAATTCTGGCTTCCATTCAGTACTCACATTACTTTAGGCAAGTCACAACCTCTTTCTTTGGGCTTCAGCATCTTCATTTGTAAAATTAAGAGTTTTCACTAACTGTCTCTTGGGGTCCCTTCCAGTTCTGTATCCATGACCCTATTATTTAAGAAGCAGAGCTCTCTTAACAAGAGCCAATAACCATTCAAGAGGAATATTAGTATTTAGGATTGGCTGATAAAGAACAGACCATGAATGAAAGTATGTGGCACACTAACAAAATGTTCCACAACTCATTCCACTCTGTAATGAAGGACTTAGGATTCACTGATTTGGAGATGGAAGACAATTTACAAGTCATCCAATCCAACTCTTTGTTTTACAGATGAGGAAACTGAGGACCTGACAAGAGTAATGACTTACACAAGGTCATCAGTTACTATCAGACATGTCATTTGAACTCATGCCTTCCTGTCTCCAAGGTCACTGTTTTATCCAAAATATCACACTCTCTCAGAAAAGATTATTTTAAAAGAAAAACTTAAATCCTTCATGAAAATCAATTATCACCAAGCATTTAGCCATAAAGTACTCTTAAAGAAATCATGTGAATATATTAGATTTAAGGATTGTTGTTTTCAAGTTGAATAATTTAAATCTATTTCAATTCAACAAAACCTAATGAAGCCTCCTCTGGAGCAAGGAGGGCAGTCAGGAGGCATAGTGGCTAGAGTAACATGCCCAGAGTTGAAAATACTCATCTTCCTCAGTTCAAATCCAGCCTCAGACACTTGCTAGCTGTTTGACCCTGGGCAAGTCACCTAACCCTGTTTGCCTCAGTTTCTTCATCTGTAAAATGAGCTGGAGAAAGAAAGGACAAACCACTCTAGTATCTTTACCAAGAAAACTCCATATGGAGTCACAGAGAGTCAGACATGAGTGGAAAATGATTGAATAATAACAAAAATGGAGCAAAACAACTCCCCAACTACACCAGCTCTATACCCTTTCCAACTCCTCTATTTCAGCCAATGATGCCATCCTCTAACAACTTCTCCTCCCCAAAGCTAAGAACCTTGGAGACATTTTGGATTCTCCCTTCTCCTTACTCTCTGGACAATATTAATGGCTCTGAAGCCTTTGCTGAATGATTCCCTCATGCCTGGCAGAGGGCTAGGCTCTGTGGGAGACAGAGAAGAAACAGAAGGCATAGTATCTGAACTTGGGAAGTTGTAGTCATTGTAGTCATGAAGGCAAGACTGAGACAAAGAGGGAAGGGGGACAACGAAGAACGCAAGCTAATGTGAAATTCACTGACAAAGTTATGTAATATAATAATAATATTCTGTAGCTGAAGGTACTCAAGAGGAGAAGGTGAATGCAAGGGTTAAAACAGTTCTTGAGTCATAAGCAGGCTGAAGAGCGCATCTGTCAATGACCAGGGAGAGTGCTGTCTCTCATTCTTTAGGCAGATATACTTTTCACCACTTTAGAGAGGTGCTGTACTGAAGCTTGAGTGGAAATGTGAATTCCTTGGTAATATTATTTTCATCTTAAAAATTTATTTTATTTTTAATTTATGGAATAAAACAAGCATTTCCATAATATAATAAAAAGATGATTGCATATGAAAATATAAATCCATCATGTACAACTTAATATTTCCTTTAATATACAAGTTAACATGTAAATTTCTTTTCTTTCTCTTTGTTTCTCCCCTCCCCCTCCACTACTCTAGAGATGGCCCCTTGGTAATATTATTGAGAGACAGCAGGAGAAGCAATATTTTGTCCTTTCTTCTCAGACACGGCCAACTTTGATTTACAAGAAGTCTCTAAATGGAGATTACTCCGGTAGTGTTCCTAAAAATCCTGATAATTCACATAGTGTCTGAGAACTGAGCAGATTCTGTGTCACCTAAGCATTCTGGTGGAACCTCAAAGCTCCCAAACCCTTGAATGCTGTGGCTGCTGTTTTCCAAACCCAATTCAACCCACGTTTATTTTCTTTGAGCCAATGTGGGAACAACTGTTGGGTTTTTTTTTTTCATTTATTTTTCCCCTAAGAACCAGCAGGATAGTCTTACATAGCCCTTTGTAGCTGAGGCTCCCTCCTGATAAGAGATCCATTTGGGGAATACATGGCTTCTCCGGTTCACTGTCTGGGCCAAATACTAAAAACGTCTCTATCGTCTACTCGGCACCTCTAGGCAGCCATCAGGCTCCCTTCATAAGAGCTCATTCAACACATTTAACTGTGCCATCAAGGTGTGCCAGGATCTTGGGCTTGGAAGGGATCTCAGAAGCCCATCTACTCCCCCCTCTATCTGAACAGAGATAGAAGGCACTGGAAATAGTGGCACAGTTCAGGGATTCCTGAAAAAGTAAGGGTGGGCAGAAAGCCCTGGGGGAGGGAGAAGGTTTCCTTTGTGCCTCCTGGTCCCTTCTCTGGTCCGGTCCAGGTTAGGTCACATTCTTGGATCTCTCCCGTTCCTGAAGTGACCCTCCTACACTCTGGTCCAAAGTTAAAGATTCCATGCCCTTTTAGCGACAGCATCAGCTTTTCCTGGAGTCTTCCTAGATGCTCAGCCCTGAGCCACCTCTTCTGTATCCAGCTTCTCCCAGTCCTTGAAGGAGAAAGGCTGGACACCTCATTTTTGAGCAGGGGCTCCATAAGGGAGTAATCCAGCTTGCAGCCTAAGGCAGTCAGAGCAGGACTTGGCCAGTGAGGAGGCTGTGCTGTCATCCATGGTGGTGGCGACGTCCTCACAGAACCTACTTCATCCAGGCACTCTAGTATAGACCTGGTGTGCCCATGTGATAGTAATGGCAATTAAAGATTCCCCTGTATTGGCTTGGTTTTCAAATTGATTGTGTTAAAACCCAGAGCTTGTTAATCCCACCTGTGGGATGGGCTTGTTGATGTGAAAAGAAAGTCCTGAACTGGGAGGAGCTGGTGACTTAGATTTGGAGAGACACAAGAGAGAGGCAGAAGAAACTTTTTTTTTGAAAGCAGCACCTCGTGGAGAGAGAGAGACTAAGAGAATTGCTGGTGGACGCTTTGAATTGCCCTGGACTTTTGAGACCTGCCCCCTGAGCTGCCAAGGACTGAGGAGACATGGCTGTTTTGCTGGTACTTTGTCTGTCTGTTTTGATGTTATTTTGCCAGATTTGTCCACTGGTGAAAGACAGTCCTTTTGTTGAAGAAGTCCTGGAACCTGGCTGTTCACTAAGAAGCCCTGAGACTGTCCTGCAGACAGAGAGTGAATACTGTCTACTGGTGAAGGACAGTGCTGTTGTTGCAGGGGTCTGGAGACTGTCCTGCAGACAGAGTGAATACTGTCCACTGGTGAAGGACAGTGCTGTTGTTGCAGGGGTCTGGGAGCCTTTCTGTTGGTTCAGAAGCCCTGAAGAAGGATTTTCTTGTTTTATGTTTACAGAAATCCTGGGAGAGGGCTTTGCTAATGTGTTCAGGGGTTCTAGGACTGTTCTACAGACAGAGGATGAATTCATGAAGGGACTGGCAATGTATCTTATGGCCTTGCTAAGCCTTGTCTCCCCAGGAACTAAGATTGCTGAGAACTTGCCTCGGGTCAAGATGAAGAAAAGACCTCCATTTGGGTATTAAGTGCTGTGTTTAAACTTGATGTAACTCTGGGGTAGATTCAATTGTGATCCAGGGTTGGGGAACTTTTGACCTTATTGTGCTCTGTGATTGACAAATGAAGGTACTTTACCTATGTTTGGAAACTAATCTCCATTTGAGAAGAGGGGTTTTCTGGTGGACCAAATGAAGGTATAGCCTAGGGGTGGAGAAGTATTTAGAACAGGGACTTTGTAATTGATTGAATGATTGGAAGGTCCTGGGGTGGGTAGTACTTGGAGATTATTTAATCACACTTAGTAAATGCTGTATTTGGAATGATGTCATGTTTTGATCTTCTCTGTTCTTGGTTTGTCACTGAATAAAATGGAGAGCCCCTATGCTGGTATTCTGAACCTTGGGAAGTTGCCTTTCTTTTGGCATTACATTACAGCCCAGCACATGAGCCTCACTGGGGGATAACCTCAAAGTTGGGACCAAAGAGCCCAAGGGGCCTTATTGGATGACTTGTAGCCAACACTGTCCAGCACCAGTCTGCAGGGCACATTCTCCACTGCCCAGGGGACCCTGCGAGGACATTCTCCTTCAAACCCTTCTGCAGCATTCTCCATGAGCAGTTCTCTAGACTAGACTACACTAGAAGAAGACTTTCTGAAAGGGCAATTCCTCTCCCTCCCAAGGCAGCCGTTTTTATTTCTGGACTGTTTAACTCACCAGGAAGGCTTTCTTGACATCAAGCCTAAATTTATCTCTTTATTCCTTCCACCCACTGTTCCTGGTTCTGCCCTCTTCATGGGTCAACCAAAACCAACCTAATCCTTGCTGCACATGGCAATCCTTCCAGGACTTCTATTCCAGGCAGCTATTGCATCTTCACTGAATCTTTTCTCCTCCATGCCAAATGTCCCTTGGTCATATGACACAAATCCCTTCACCCTCCTGGTTGCCCTCCTTATCAGCATCCTTCCTAAAGTGGAGCACCACAAGAGTGAAGATATGTCATCCGACCAGGCACCAGGCGAGTGGGACTATGGATTTATCTTCATTCCTGGAAGCTATGCTTCTGTGCATGAACCCCACAACGGTATGAGCATTGCTGACTGTTATATCACACTCATAATTAATTTGAAGTTTACTGAAGCTTCCAGAAAAACTGTCATCTAATGATATCTCCCCTATTTTGTACTAGGAAAACCAATTTTTCTGAACCATTGTGAAATACTTTAGCCAATGGCCCTGGATATAGTGGATGACGTCTTCAATGTCAGACCAAGCTCTAAGCTCTCCGAGGCACCTGCTTCAGCTGCCTTTATGACCATTGGAACAAATTGTTCTCATCCACCCATTCAGCCAGGGGAAGTCCTCACTTGCTTGGGGCAGACACACCCCTATCCTACCCACGTTTAATATTAGTGTACTAGTAAAGTCAGCAAAATGGACCAACCTAAATCTTCTTGGATTCTGGGTTAACCATCCCTCCCAGCTTTAAGGCATAGAAAAAATGTGACAAGTATGGCATCTCTGCCTTCATCCAATTCATTGATAAAAGTATTGATCAGCAAAGGAGCAAGGATAGACCCCTGAGAAATTCCCCTGAAACCTCCTAAGACATAGATATTGAAACATGAATCACTACTCTTAGAGTCCAGTCATTCAATCGGTTCCAAATCCATCTTGCCCACATTTCTCCATCTTTTCCATAAGAGTATTATGAGAAACCTGATCAAACACATCACTAAAATCTAGGGAAACAGGGGCAGCTAGGTGGTGCAGTGAATAGAGTACCAGCCCTGAAGTCAGGAGGACCTGAGTTCAAATCTGGCCTCAGACACTTAACACAAAAACTAGCCATGTGACCTTGGGCAGATCACTTAACCCCAGTTGCCCTCCAAAAAGAAAAAAATAAAATAAAATCTAGGGAAACCAGAACATTCTCTTGATCTGCAAGTCTAGTAGCCCTATCAGATAAGGAGATTAGGTTATCTTGACTATAACCTCATGAGACTCAGTTTCTTACACTATTTTTACCAGACCATGCCACACTCTCATGACCAATTTCTATTATCTACCTTTATTTCTATCTTTTGTGCATATCTTTTAAAAATCCAAGGTGGTTGGTAAGTTCTCTGTGCATCCACAATACCTTCTTCAGACAACAAATCCATCAGATTATGAGCTCCTTGAGGGCAGGGACTGTTTTTTTGTATCCCCAGCACTTAGCACAGTCCCCAGCTCATAGTAGGCAGTGGCTGATTTTCAAGATTATTCTCTTTGCATACATAGAAATCCATTCTTGAGAAGTTCCCATCCTCCCTTGGCTAGCCTACCCTGTAGAATTTTATTCCATGTGATTCTACCAATACTTTTTTGGAAATCTGGTTTTTCTCAAATTAGGCTACATCAGAGAATGCCAAGATTTCCTATCCTCTCTCACAAACTGTAAGAGATAATAATCACTTTGCCCCAAAGTTTCTGTCAATTAACTTCTAACAACCAGTCTTTGCCTGGCAGTGAGAATTCAATAGATTCAGAGGAGAATGTTTCCTTGTTAGTTCCTCTGTCTTTTGAAGGATGGAATTATCCATTAGGCAAGTCAAGAACCAATCAATAAGCATTTATTCAGTGACTGCTCTGTGCTGGGCACTGTTCTTGGTGCTGGGGATACAAAGAGAGAAGTCCGGTCCCTAACCATATCACACCCCTCTGTGCCAGGCTTGTGATAGGTGGCATCCCAAACTCCTCATTTAGCTCCACTTTCCATCCAGATAATAAGAAAACCAGCCCTGTTCTGCCACCATAGCCCTTTTCATCTCAAGCTCCCTCTCTACCACTCTTCCTAAACAGGATTCCTGGATTTTTTCACCAAAGTCTATCTTGCAAACATACAAGAGTAATTTAAAGAGCTAAACAAGATGATAAAATCTGTTTGGAGGAAGAAATGATGTATCAAGGGAAACAAGGAGAGAAAAGATGAAGAAGGAATATCACTTCCAGAGTTTATCTAAAGCAGCAGACATCAAAACTCCAGAGAATGGGTTAAACAACTGACAAGCAGGTCAATGGAATGGACTAAATAGGCAAGATTGAGGATTCACCGAATGCTCAATAAATCTGAAGCCATGAATTGCTTAAAAAAGAACTCTACTTCAACAAATCTCAAACTTTTTGATCTCAGCATCTCTTTCTACTCTTAAAATTATCGACTTTTTGTCATTGTTGTTACATTCTATCCTTTAAAACAAAATATCACAAACCCATGAGAGCTTTTGTTTATCTTGGTTGTTTTTGGTAACTGGTCATTGTTCAGTCATGTCAAATTCTTCGTGACCCTCTTTGGGGGTTTCTTGACAAAGATACTGGAGTGGTTTGCCATTTCCTTCTTTGGATCATTTTACAGAAGACGAAACTGAGGCAACCAGGGTGAAGTGACTTACTCAGGGTCACACATCTAATAAGTGTCTAAAGCCAGTGTTGAACTCGGGTCTTTTAGACTCCAGGATCCATTGTGCCATGTAGATGCCTCATACTCTCCTTATAATACCATCCTCTGCTCTACTCTGTGACCCAGTGACCCTGGCCTCTTTGCTCTTCGTTGAAGAAGATACTAGTCTCCTATATCTGAGAGTTTTCTCTGACTGCCCCCTTGCCTAGAAGGCTCATTTCCCCCTCCTGGCTTCCCTGGTGATCGGCAACTCTCAGCTGAAGTCCCACCTTGTGCAAGAAGTCTTTCTTAGTCCTATTTAATCTGCAGTGTTTTCTTCTGAGACTTCCCCCAATTTCTGCTGTCTGTATCTTGTGGTACCTAGGTTCTAGCATGTTGTCCCCCATCATACTCTGAGCTCTTTAGGAACAGGGAGTGTTTTGTTTGTTTTGTTTTTGCCTCTCTTTGTAGCCTCAGACCTTAGCACTAAAGGCTGATTGACTTGACACTCTCAGGTCCTGCTGGAAACGGATTAAAACTTAATTGGCAAATATTTTAAAAAATACATAAAATTTAAAAAAACCTAGATAATATTAACTTGTGGTTTTCTAAGTCAATGTGCAGCTGCAGGGATACAGTTTAGTGCCCACCAATCTACAGGATACCTGTCCTGGTCTTTCCCAACTGGCAGTGCCCTTGCACCCAAACTTATTTGTATCTGCTTTTTATTATGTGTCTTATTTTTATTATACATGTATGTTTCTTCCTCCCCCCCCCATTGGAATGTGAGGTCCTTGAGGGCAGAGGGTGGTGATTTTACTTAAGTCTCCCCAGAACTTAGCTCAGTACCTGGCACTGAGTAGGTAATTAATAAATCCTCATTGGTTAATAGTCATGTGAGGCCATGAGTTAACTACTTGAATGATCTTGGCCAAGTAAGTTAAAGTCTCTGGATCTGCTTTCTCAATTATAAAATGAGGATGCCAGACTGAGGGCACATCCAGCCCTAAATCTCTGATTTAATAACCCCTCTCCTGCATGACAAGCTTTTAAATGCTTGAAGACAGTTACCATGCTCCAACTAAGTTTGTCCAGGTTAAGCATCTCAAGTTTCTCCAACTAATCCTCATATGGCCTGATTTCAAGGTCTTTCACCATTCTGACAGCCTTTCTCTGAATGCTCTCCAACGTACCAACATCTTTCCAAAAATGTGATGCCCAGAATTGAACACACTATATGATCTAACCACAGTCACAGAAAACAGAAAAAAATAGATTCATATTTTAGCCCGTGGAGAGTCAAATGTCCCTTCCACCACAGTGGCATATTGCGTCCTTCAGGGCACCACCCTCGAACCCATGATCTCTACCATCTCCATAACTTAGAATCCTGTCCAGAATGGGGTCCTGCCAAGTCAGGGAAGGCCAGGGTTTGCTTCTCTGCATCCATGCTGCCCTTAGTTACCCTCCTGTCAGAACCAAACTTCCCTTTGGCTGACAGATTTCCTCAAATTGCTCTCCCATATGGTGCTGGGGGTCCCCTGGCTACTATTACTTGTTTTTGATCACTTAGCTAGCCTGAGGACACCTAAGCTCTGCTCCAACAGCTGGAGGGCCACACTCCTCAGAATAATCAACATTTACACTCATAATTGTAGCAAATTACATAATTAGCACTGTGGGCTGAGGGAAATTCAGTATTTTCCCCTTCTATTTTCCACTAAGGTTTAATAGTCATCAATTCCAGAAAGCAGACCCTGAACAAGATGCCACTTTCTATCCATAACATTAGTAGATGGTCATGGACATCAGTACCAGATTCTTTAGCTGTACTTTTCATATATTTTAGAACATGCATAGACAGATGATAGACAGGAGAAATAAGACAGCAAATGCAAAAATGACAAATTTTTTTAAAGCTTAGAAAAACAAAAAAGCCAAGCAAATTATAGGAGGAATTCCAAGCTAACAATCACAAAGCACGTAACCCTAATAAGGTCCAGGTCTATGTATGGCAATGAGAAATTCAAAGATTACATTTCTTAGTAAACCGACAGATTGTCACTGAACACCTAGAGGGTGCAAACCACTGTTTTCTCCTTTTCCCAAAGACAACGTGTCAGGAACGATCCCTTCAAGTGACAGAACAATTGTGCAAACCAGATGAGAAGTGGAGTCAGGACGATATTGGAAAGAGAAAGGTCTAGATTGAAAGTCCTGCCTCTGCCACATCCTGCCTTTTGGACCATGGACAGGTCCCTTAACTTCTCAACATCATAGAGCAACTCTCTAAGGCCATGTTACGAATAAGTTGCCATTCTGCATCAATACAGGGAGTTTTCACTCCGAGAGTTCTCCACATGGATGGAATTATAGGACCAGATCCTTTTATTTTGACAAGTGTTAATGCAATATAACTTTGGTGTTGGAAAGTGATGTTTTATATCATACTTATGTGTATGTATATATGTGTGTATACATATACATACACAGATAAATTATATGTGTGTGTTTATATATAAATAATGTAAAGAGAGGCAGCTAAAAAGACCCAGGTTCAAGTCCTTCTTCTGAAATCTTGACTCTGGCCCTGGGCACCTCATGTAATCCCTCTCTCAGAGGTCCAAGCTGATCTCTAAGACTAGAAGTTGTAGAGAATAAACGAGCCAGCATTAGTGGAAACAATCTCCTCACTCAAGGGTTCCCTTAATAATGCAATTACAGGCCCATTCTCGATCTTTCTCCTTTCAATGCTTTCAAAGAGGAAAGCTTATTATATTGAAAAGTAAGACCTTCCATCTGCCATCATGGAATCATTAAGTTAGGGAATCTTCTTAAAAATTTCAATTGCAGGGGAAATAACACAAGAATAAGACTAATATTAAAATCAAAGTGTAGATAAAAGAAACTGTGATTTCAAAACAGTCACTTAATACAAAAGGGTTTCTGCTAATTAAATATTAATGAAGCATCTAGTAAAGACCCAAGAACACCAGCAGAGTTGGAAAGGCTCTAAGAAGGTATTTAGTTTAATGTAGGTCTATATAAAAACCCCATCTAGGACATAGGTGACAAGTGGTCATCAGGGGTTTAGCTGAAACCCTCCTTTAAGAGGAAACTCATTACTTCATGAAGCAACTCATTCCACTTAATGAGATATCAGATTATTAGGAAGTTTTTCCTGTTTCAAGTCTATATCTGCCTCTTTGCACACTCCCAGTTTAAGAACAATAGCTTTCTCTTTGATGTGTAATGAGATATTCTATCCTCTCCAAGACAACAGCTATTGCGATTGAGTAGAATATTTTTATTTTGTTTTTTCTAATCAGTGTTCAACTTAATTCAATGAGTTGTGCCTACTATGTGCAAGACCTGGCGGGCAGCATGGCATAGTGGACAAAAGGTTGGTTTTGGATCAAGGCATAGCAGGGTTCATGTCCTAGGTCAGACACATACTTGCACTGAAATTACTAACAAGTCACCTAACCTCTCATCTCCCCGTCCAACCCACTCCAAGAAGACTGTGTTACAGACAAGTTGCCAATGGGCACTGGTGACAGGAGTTTGCATGGGGGTGAAATTCCAAGTCCAGACCAAAATGAATAAATAAATGTGAAAGGCACTGGAGCTCCCAAGGCAAAATCCTGTGTTGGTCTTCTGGTGGAGGCAATTCCTGAGGCCATGGCCAAAAAGATGAGAGTCAAGGAGGTCAACCTTGAAGTCTGAAGCTCAATGTACATCACTGCAAAGAGTGCTCATTCACCTGTGAGATCTAGGGGCTCCATCAAAGCACCCATTTAGAAGAAATGCTAGAAATGTCATCATATTAAGATCTTAGTACAGGAAACTGTCATTTACAATTCAGAAATGGAGAATTCCAACGCACTGAGCACCCTAACAAAAAATTAGACCTTCTACTGCCTCCCCCCCCACAGTGATGCTGACTCAGCCTTGTGCCCTTTCCTCAAAACACACTTTCTCCTGTCCCCGATACAGCCATTTTGTCAAGAGGGATAGAAGCAAGAATTAAAGACAAATAAGTGGCCAATTAAGGCTTGTTCAAGGATGCCATTGGAAGAAATGATGGAGCATTGAAAAAGAGAGAGGAGAAAGGTGAGCAATCAGTTCAATAGTGACATAGTGCAGGACATAGGGCAAATTACTTCACTCATGTGAGACTCAGTTTCCTCATCAGTAATATGGGAATAATAACACAATACTTACTTGCGAGGAATATGCTTTACAAATCTTAAAGTTCTGTACAAATGTGAACTAAAATATTTTGTGTTGGGATAAAAAGGAGTCAATTATTTTTCTTCCTACAGAGATATTATGATTGGAGAATGGCCCAACTTTGGGCCCTGAAAATTATGAGCTCTCCTACTAGACGGTAAATTCTTGGAGGACAGAGAGTATGACTTAATTTCTCCTAGCGTCTGACACTAATATCTGCACAAAGTCAGCCTTTCATTTTAATGAGTATCATATACTTCACTGCACTTTTGTGTGAGGACTCCCTCATCCTATTCATGCCATCTCATATGCATGACATATTCGTGTCTTCCTGTAATTATATAATTTTCTTAAACATTATAATTAGTTGATATAATTTTATGACCTTTTTTCTTCTTTAAAAATAATTAAAATAAAAACCACATAGGTGTTTCTTTTCCAGCCTAGACTGTCTGTCATTACATACATGACTGTATGATCTCCTTTCTCTTGGTCTGTGCACAATCTGTCCCCCAAAGCTCAAATACACACACTCCCCAATCAGGGCCACTGTGCAGTACTGCTAGCTTCTTTCAAAGCTCAGCCCATGTGTTATCCTCTATAATAAGTCTGTTCTGATTCCTGCTAGCCATACCCCCAGCATATACTTGCTTGTTCAATTCTCCTGCAAAACATTTCTGTAACAATGACCCATCCCCAAAGATCCAAATGTATAAAAATGTTTATAAGAGCATTTTTTTTAATAGCAAAGCAACAGAAACTAAAAAGTGTCCATCTGATGGGGAATGGCTGAACAAATTTGCTTATATGAGTTTAATAGAATATTAGTGATATAAGAAATGATGAATGGGACAGAATCAGAGACACCTGGAAAGACTTGTATGAAACAATACAGAGGGAAGTGGGTAGAATGAGGAGAACAGTATCTATAACGAATACAATAGTGTAATGAAAAACAACTTCAAAATACTAGAGAAAAGACTCATTTAACACTTGAGTTCTTTAGTATCAAGGCAAGGACCAACCATAATCTCAGAGGGCTGAAGATGAAGCACGCTTCTTACCTTTTACAGAAAGATAATGGAATACTAGGGCAGATTGAAATATGCATTTTGAGACATTGACATGTTTTGCTTAATTATGCTTATATGTTATCAGGAGAAGTTTTTAAGGGGAGAGGACAGAACTGGAGTGGTGAAGAGGAGAGTCTAGTGGTAGGGATGCCAAAAAGACAGAAAAGAGTGCCATGGGCATACCCCTCAAATAGGGAATGGTTGATCAAATTATGATATGTTAATATAACAGCATACTCCTGTGCCACAAGAAATAATGAAATGAAAAGTCTCGGAAAAACTTGGGAAAACTGGAAGAACTGATGCAGAGGGAAATGAGCTTAACCAGGAGAACAATTTGTGCAAAATAACTAACAACATTGTAAAGATCACTAACTTTGAAAGATTTAAGAACTCTGATTAAAGCAATGAACAACCATAATTCCAAAGGACCCACGACAAAAGCATAATACCCGTTTCCTGACAGAGAGATAATAGTCTTAAGCTACAACTTGCAACATATTATATACATACATACATATATATATCACAATTTTTAAAATTAGGATTTATTTTGTTTAACTATGCACATTTGTTTTAAGGGTTTTGTTTCTCTTTCCGTTTCCTAATGGGGAAGAGGTGGTGGGATGGAAGAAAAGAGATTTTCAGTTAAAAATATAATTCCATAAATACATAGGAGGTAAGAGAAGGGAGTTCAGAGAAGAGAAAGACAAGCAGGACAGCATTGAAACAAACACGGTGAATTTGTTGTTTACTTTTTTTGAGAACTCAAGCCATCTGCAACAAAGACTTACAAGTTCACATACGATCCTCTCTTTCTGTTCTCTCTACAGGGCAATGTTCATGACTGCTGGTAATTGTAAAATACAGAATAATAGTAACAACTATGGCCTGTCCCCGCTTGTGTTTCATAGGGTAGACAAGGTCACTGTTACACTTAAGAGACATTTTATATTTAATTTTCTATCAATATGTTTTCCGCTCCCCCACTCCCAGCAAATAGAATCTAAGCTGCTTGAGGGCAAGAACTGTTTTTTGTCTTTCTATTGACAGAGCCTGACACATAGCAGGAATTTAATTAATGCTTGTTCCATTACATTGAAAGTATTTTATGAAAAGTTTTTAAAAATCCCATTTCAATGCTAAATAATTGTTTTCAGAATATTTTTGAAACTTATTTTTACTCAGGATTTCATCATGCAATGCAAATATAATGTACACTCTTACCTTACTAATACTTGTTTATTTATTAACTTAAATGGGCAGTACTTGAGGAAAAAAAAAAAGATGTTTCATTTTTCTTGAGGTGTTATACAAGACGGACTTTACTTTAGCCCAAGAAAGTCAGCCCTACTAAGGAAGGAGAGATTTTGATCGGTGTCAGGAGAGGGAATATACCACACTGTCAAATCCCAGATCTGTTAAGGAAGATGAACACTGGGCTTTTCCCAAGACTTCTCTCTCCTTCCCAAGATACCTTGCACGTACAGTTATTTGCATGTTTTCTCCCCCATTAGTTTTTTCTTTCTTGGTATCTCCCAACACTTGTCACAGCCAGTCAGTCAATGGACCATTTACCAGATGCTCACTATATGCCAGTCACTGGCCGCTAGATACAAAGGAAGGCCCCTGAAGCCCAATGCCAGGCCCATCGGATGCATTTGCTAAATACTCATTGACTAACAAGTCCACGTGTCAGACTAATGAGGTCGTGCTGTACTTGGAGTCAGAAATACCAGGTTTTAAATCCTGCTCCTCCAATCCGCCTATCCCAGCTCAGACACTTACTGGCTGTGTGACCCTCTACAAATCCTGTGACTTGGTTGACCCTCAGTTTTCTTCTCTGTAAAATGGGGATAATAATAGCACCAGACCCACAGGATTGTTGTGAGAATCAACGGAGATAAGGGTGAAGCGTGATTTACAATCCTAAAAGCACCATATGAATGGTAGCTACTCTTGTTAGTAGAAGCTGCTCAGTCACCACCGCCAGCCAATTCTGACTCCGAGAACACAGTGCTGGATGTAGGCGGTGGATGTTCTCCCTTCTTTGCGGTCTAACTGCTACTCTGTGAGCGGAATGATCATTTGGCTTTCATGATACAAATTCTATACCTTGACCAACGGCAGCTCCTTAGAAAACTTCTCTGTTTCATTTGAAGTTCAAACCCTGAAAACTGATACTACCTAAGGCCTCCCATGCAACATTGTAGAGAGCCATCTTAGCCTTTCAAGAGCAGAGATGACGAGTTACCCATAATAGCCCTGGTAAAGCCAGAGAGCGAAAACAGACTCATCAAGCGGACCTGCAGCCGCCGAACCAATCAATCAACAGGCATTTATTAAACATCTACCCCGGGCTAAGCGCTCCCTAGGCTGGCATCTGTGATATAAATACAGCGAAAGAAACAATCCCCACTGGCAAAGCCCGGACATTCCAAGGGAAGAGGTGAAAAGGACATATAAATAAAGGGAGGAGGAAATGCAAATACATTCAAAGCAGTGAAGGACAAGGTAGCCTGGGAGGGATTGGGACAGGAAACAGGGTAGGGGTGAAGGGAAAGGGGGAAAGGAGGGGGGAGAGGGAAGGAAGAGGAGGAGGGAGCTGTGCTCATGAACACTTCGTTTGGTAGGTCAGGTCTGCTCTAGGGGGGCTTCCTTTTAGGGACGGATTAGACTATGGCTGCTAAAGACTCTCCCGACTCTCAGGGAGATTTGGGATTTGGGGATTCAAAGGTTCACAATATTTGCCATCCCGTGTCTTAGAGAAGTGTCCCCGGCTCTAAGAACT
Organism: Petaurus breviceps papuanus; assembly: GCF_028583685.1. Lineage (NCBI taxonomy): Eukaryota > Metazoa > Chordata > Mammalia > Diprotodontia > Petauridae > Petaurus > Petaurus breviceps. The sequence goes on from NW_027185852.1 coordinate 10,938,430, forward strand.
TAGGTGACTCAGCCAGAGTTATGTGTCTCATAAGTTTCTTGGGGAGATTTGAACGAAGGTCCTCCTGACTGTAACTAGGCTCTTTTTACCTAACATGTTACACACTAAGCTCATCTACACAATATTCCCTTAAAGAATCTGATTAAATCTTAATATCCATCAATTTGGGGTAGCTGGGTGGCACGGTGGACAGAGCACTGGCCCTGGAGTCAGGAGGACCTGAGTTCAAATCCAGACTCAGACACTTGACACTAGCTGTGTGACCCTGGGCAAGTCACTTAAGTCTTAAGATTGCTCTGTGTGTGTGTGTGTATACACATGTACAGATACACATGCACACATCTATATGTAGACATAGATATAGATATTTCTATCAATTTATAGAAGATCTCTAGGATAAAATTGGCAACATCTGGAATTTCGAAGACCTCATGGTGCAAATACTTCACCAGCCTCTCCAAAGACAAATTCTAATCCCAGTTTTTCCCTGGTTTATCTCAGTACTTCCTTCAAGGAATACTATTGATACATGTTTCTTCTATACAAAGGGAGATGAAATTTCTTTTAAAAACACAGGCACAAATAATACTTGGGACAATATGTGTGTGTGTGTGTGTACATATATATAAAGAGAGAGAGAGACTGAAAATGTAGATGACATGAACGAATTTCAAAATGTTTAAGTTTGCAAAGAGCTTTACAAAAATTGTCTCATTTGATTTTCACGCCAACCCTGGGACGGCAGTGCTATTGTGTAAGTCACATGGTACAGAAGAGAAACCTGGGCAGACAGAGGCTGTATCTATGCCTGAGGTCTCACAGCTAGTAAGAGTCTGTGGATGGATTGAAACTCAGGTCTTCCTGACTCCAATTTAATCCTCAAGTCATGGTGCCACCGCAATGCCTCCTTTGGTATTCAGTGTTTTCCCCCCCAGAGTTCTCTCAAATATCCCTAATCAGTTTTTGAGCAAGTCAAGACATCACCCTTGTGATGTTATTGGTTTTCTTTGAGAATGGCCACCACAACCAACCACGACCACCCTCTAACTGCCAAAAGCAGTCATCTCCTAACTGCCAGATGTGTTGGACTTTTCTCAGTGCTTTTCCTTCTTGGCCCCTGTAGCATTTGTCACTGCTGGCCACCTTCTCTGCTTTCCTCTTGTAGACTCACTCCTCTCTCCTGGCTCTCCTCCTACCTGTCTTCCCAATCCTAAATCTCCTAGATGATTTATTTGGTCATTCATGTCATACCCACTAACTATGGGCATTCTCCCAGGCTTTGTCCTGGGTCCTCTTCTCTTTTTTCTCTCTCTATATTCTCTACACCATCTCTTCACAACCTCTTCAACTCCCATGGGTTCAATTATCATCTATGTCGATGACTGCCAGATTTATAAATCCAATTTTAGCCTCTCTCCTGAGCTCCACTCCTATATCTCCAACTGCTAATTGGGAATTTTAAACTGTAGCTCCCACTGTAAGCATCTCAGACTCAATACGTCCAAAAGAGAACTCAATATTTTCCTGTCCTTCTTTTCTCCAATCTTCCCCTCTTCCAAAGTTCTCAATTGCTGGCCTGTCCTAGGCACCACACCTCCAAGCTTCAGATCTTACCTCCGCTGGCCTGGCCTCACATGACCCATTTACCTAGATGGGGGCTGCCAAGGAAAAATGTCACCTTCTTGAGGGCCAGGACTGGGTTTTGTCTTTGTTTTCCCAGTGCTTTCTGGGGGTGGGGGTGGGGGTGGGGGTGGCAGGCAGATCTATGATTCTTTGAGGTCAATAAAAATTTAAGTGCCTACTGTGTTCCAGGTATTATACTAAGCACTGGGGATACAAAAAGAGGCAAAAAAGCTTGTCATCTTCCTTCTCAAATCACTTCCTTTTCCTGAGCTCCCAATCAGATGCCAGCAGGCCCAGCAGTCCATCTATCCATCCATCCATCCATCCATCCATCCATCCATCCATCCATCCATC
>NW_027185852.1:10940416-10950241 GCF_028583685.1 Petaurus breviceps papuanus
TCTGTCTATACATCCATTTATCTTTCCATCCATTCATCCATCCATCCTTCCATCCATTGCTCAGGTTTGGCACTGACCCTCCTTCTTCCCCACCTTGCCTAGCCAATCAGTTAACAAGTCTTGCTATTCTGCCTCCAGAGTATCTTGTACCTTGGTCCCCTTCTTTCTCTTCTGTTTCCATCTCCCCTCTTCTGTTGCAATCCCACCCTTAGAGAGATGTGGATAATTGAATTAAACAAAGATTCACTAATGAGTTCAGGGTGCTTGGTGAGGATTTGGTGAGTTGAAAAGTTGAGGCCAAATTCATGTTTTGTCCTCTGGGAGCTAGCTGGCTAGTAGAGGAGCATTTTGCTTACTCAATATGAATGAGCAAATGAATAAATGGTGACAAAAGCATTTATTAAGCACCTCTGCTCTCTCCCCAGCTTCCCACCATCTTTCAGACTGCTGTCCTTCATATCTTCCTTTCACATAATTCTGGTCACATTCTTCCTACCTCTGCTACTCCCATTCAAATCAAGTTTGAGCTCCTTTGTCTAGCTTCACACCCATGTCCCATCTGGCCCCATCCTTTGTTCCAGTTTCTGTTCTTACAGAGAATAGTATGAGACACTGTAGTGCTAGGGGAAGAGAGCTGACTGGAGTCTAAGGACCTGAAAGGACCCTCCAGATCTAAACTGATGCTCCTGTGACCCGAGTTCAAATCCTAATTCTGACAGTTATTGCCTGTGTGACCTTAGCAAGTCAGGTGACTTACCCAAGCCTCAGTTTCCTCATCTCTAAAGTGAAAGAATTGAACTATTTATCCAGATGCAGACACTGTGCTAAAGGCTAGAAATAAAAAGAAAAAAGAGAAGCATCCCTTCCCTCGGGGAGCTTACATTCTAATGGTAGAGAATGCCAGATGGTTTTGTGGGTCCTTTGAGTCCTAGGTCTGGGATGCTATGAGATAGCTACAGGAAGGACTCTCCACATGGCTTATGTTCCAGTCTCAGGGGATTCATCACTATACCCAAGCAACAGTATCAGCTGTCTTGTCTTTCTGTCTTTGCTATTCCCTTAGCCCTGCTGGGAATTTGAAGGCTCCTAGTTCTGCAGATCAAACAGATTTGAGAGGCCATTGAGACCAAGCCCTCATTTACAGATAGGGAAACTGAGGCCCACAGGTGTGAAGGGACTTACTCAAGGCCATCCGGCAAGGCAGAACAGAGATTCAGACATCCATCCCTTAAAGGAGCCTTCCCAGATACTTCCCCAACACTGTTCTTAGGCCCTAGATTTTGCACTTATTAGAGATTATTATGCATGTGCTGTCTCCCCCTATTAGAATGTAAGCTCCCTGAGGGACAAAGACTTTTATCTCAGTATTCCTCGTGCCTACAATGCCTGCCAGAAATCAAATGCTTAATAAAAGCTTTTCTTTCATTAATTCATTCAGCCATACTTTATTATTATACATCACTACGTGAGTATCACAGTTCTCCGTGGTCTGAGCAGCTCCAAGAGGACACTGAGTCAGCCCTAAACTTTGTGGCTCCCTGAGTCCTCATGGGAAAGCCCTGCATACTTTGGGTTATAAAGTGACTCTTTGCTTAATTAAATCATCCAAACTCCAGTTGTTTTCTCATCTGTAAAACAGAGATAATGATAATTGTCCTGCCTAATTCACTGGCTTGTTGTCTGGAAGTCATTATGCAAAATGAATGATGCTGCTTATTGTTGTCATCTCAGAGATCAGAAAAAGACAGAAAACAAGGAAGACCCAAAGACAAGATAATGAAGTGCTAAATTAGGGGTTATCTTCTTAGTGCTACAGGAGTTCATGGAATAGAGGGCCCTCGGAGCCTGGGAGAAGTCAGAAGCCTCCACACAGGGATCCTCCTCTGAGAACACACTGCAAATAAAGCCTTAAACCTTCCATTTCCAGAGGCCAGGATGGGCTGATCCTTAAGCAAAGCCTTTCTTCACAGATAAAACATATTAACTATTCTAAATTAATACTGCAAGCAAGGACGATTGTAGAAGAAATTCTTTTCTCCTGCAGACACAATTAGGCTGTTTCCAAGTAGGCTTGAGCACTGTTAAAACCACTGTTTACATGTGACAGTTCTATTCCAAGGTACACGGGGTTCCCAAGCATGGACATTCACTCTAGGATGACTTAAAGCCAAGCACTCCCAGCCATGTTAACCAGTGTAGATGCCAGTGAATGGCCGGGGATGCATCCCTCAGCACAGGACCTACCCAACTCTCTTTCTTCAGATGGACTTCGGACCCTAGAACCCAAGAAAAATCACAATGCTGAAATGCTCATTAGGAATCCTTCAGTGTGAATTCATTGAGCACCTATCTATTCTTTATAACAGATTGCCCAGGGCCTTCAGGAGGGAACTGTCAGGCACCAGGAATGACTGGTGCTTAAAAGAAATAAAATTGCTTACTTTAAAAATATCTCACACTGACCTCCTTCCTTTCTCAATGAGGCTTTACTGTATTATGGAAATACTAATCAGCTTAAAGGGTTTGGGGCTTTTTAGGATATTTGGCAAGAAATTGTATTTTTTTAACAAGACACAGCACTGTGGGTAGCCACAGGTTTGCTAAACGTTATTGATAATATCCTTTCCAACACTATCCATAAAAATATTTTAAAAACAGAATTATTTCCAATGCACTTAGCTTTGCATATATTGTCTCATTTGACCTTCACAAGAACAGGTATTATCTTCCAGAGGAGTAAACTGAAACTTGAGAGAGATTAAGTGACTTGCCTAAGGTCACACATCTAGTAAGTGTCTAGAAAAGAATTGAACTCGGGTCTGCCTAACACAGAGGACAGAGTTCTGGGAACTAGGCTGCCTTGCGGCCCTTCAAAACCACAGGAGAAAAGCTGAAGAGGAAATCTGGAAGGAGAGAAGCTTTTCTCCAAAAGTCTGTCTGTGTTTGATGCCCATTTCCATGGGCTCACACCTGGGGCTGGAAGGATGACTGTGGGGCCTTGTGGTCTCAACAAGCATTCTAGAGAAAAAGGCCTTCTTTTTCTCTCTTTTCTTTTTCTAACGCCCAAAGAGACACTCCACATTAGCTGTGTGGCCAGAAACTACAAATCCAGATCTTTTTCCTGATTCTGATTAAGGGGGAAGTGGGTAAATGTGGGACAATGAGGATGGATGTGGATGTCCCCACTGCAAACCCATTGCCACTTGGGGAGAAAGCCTCCCCACAAACTCAGCTTATATCTCCTTCCCATTCCATAGGCAACCAGCACCACAGGCTCAGCACCAACTAATGCCTAATATGGTTAATCTAAAACTAACACCCTAAAAATCTAAAACTAAAACCCCAGCGTTCACACAGGAAGTGTCAGAGGTAGGGTGCTGTGAGTTCAGCACTCTGTGTCACTTACTAGGTGTGTGATCCTGGCAAAGTCACTCATCTTCCCTTTCAGATTCCTCATCTGTAAAATGGAGATTATACTGGCACCTACCTCCCAAGGTTGTTGTAAGGTTCAAATGAGAGCAAAGTGCTTTGGAAACATTATGGAAATGCTAGTTATTGATAGTAATAGTAGTAGTAGTAGTAGTAATAATAGTAGTAGTAGTAGTAGTAGTAGTAGTACCACCCCAACTTCTGTCAAAGAGCAAAGTCACAGACTCCCAGCCTTGTGCTAAGGAGGTGGATGTTAAAAACCCATCTCCCCTCACTCCCAGCCTCTCAACTTCTCTGGGAGCCCTTCCACCAGAAAAACCACATCTTTCAAGGTGTCCAATGACCTCAGATGTGTAGCTCTCACCAAACAGAACCAACAGAATCCAGAACTACCACATCAAAGGAATTGGAAAGGCCCCCAGAGGCAGAGTGCTATGATGGAAAGAATTCTGTACTGGGGTCATGAAAGGCCCAACTTTGAGTCCTAGCTTGAACAAATGTTTTTTGACTTTGGATGGGTCACTTAACCTTACTAAGTTTCCCTCATCTGTAAGATAGGTATAATAATACTGGCATGGCCTGTGTCACAGAGATGTGAGTTGTGCATGGGGCAAACCTTGGAGCACTAAAGCAAATGTGAATTTGTATTATTAACCAAAGAGTCTTTCCCTCAATGCAATGCCCAGCCCACTGGAGGAACTTAGTCGATGCTTGCAGACTCCACAACATTCCTGACATGTGATGGGCTGACTTTTTTTGCTTGTAGATCCTCTCCCCTCCCCAGTGACCCATCCCATCCCATCCCATTCCATCACATCCAGGCTCACTTTGGGAGCTCTCATTGTTAGGATGTTCTTTTTCCCCACATCTTCCCCTCTGACGTCTATCCATTGCTCCTGGTTCATCCCGTGGAGAACAAGTATCAGGCCTCTTCCACAAGAGAGCCTTGCAGCTACTCTCAGCTGCCTGTCTCCCTTCTCCCCATGTACTGTCTTCTCCTTTCCAGTGTAAAGCTCCTCAATTCCTTCAGCTGTTAGTGATGATGGGCTCACCACCTGCACAAGCTGCCCATTCCATGTGGGTCAATGGTTAGGAAGTGTTTCCTTATATTCTCACCTTCCTCATTTGCTCCTACTTCTAATCTTTCTTTTGATCCAGTCCAACCCAGTAAGCATTTACCCAGTGCCTACTACGTGCAGACCACTGAGCAAGTCACTTGGAACAAGAAGAGACTGGTCCAATGATTTTGCTGATATACAAAAACTCCAAAGTAAGGAAATTGTCTCTACTCATACAGGTTAAGTGACTTTTTCCATGGTTTGGAGGTTGCCTCCTTAGTCACTCAAAGACAAAAACCAAACAAAATCTCAGTCTTCTAGAAGCAAATTGCATTGGGCATGGGGTGGGGCGAGGTGGGAGGATAAATTATGGAAAGCTGAGTGATGGGTACACACTCATGTGGGGACTGAGAGAACATCTATGACATGGGACAAGAAGAGGCTTCTTAGAGAAGGCTTGGAGGAGGGTGGGCATTCTAGAAGGTTGGGGTGAAGAGAGCAAGCATGCCAGGAATGATGGAGAAGGTCTTCAAAGGGAAGGGGAACAGGTTTGAGGGACAACAAAGCTGGAAAGGTGGAATGGAGTCAGGCTGTGAAAGGCCCTAAATGCCAAGTGTGACCTTGGACAAGTCAGTAACCTTTTGGGGATCTCATCTTCCTCATCTATGAAAGGAAGGGGCTGGGCTGGATGGCCTCTGAAGCAGTTAGAACACAGGTCTTGGAAAAAGGAAGACCCAAGTTCAAATACAGTCTCAGACATTTACTAGCTCTGCCTCAACCATTGTCTGCCTCAGTTTCCCCTACTTTAAAATGGAGATAATAATAACACCTACCTTGAAGGGTCGTGAGGAACAAATGAGATACAATTTGGAACAGGCTTAGCACAGTGCCTGGCATTTGATAGTTCCTTAACAAATATTTTTTCCCTCCCCTTCCCCTTTCTCCTTCTAGCTACATACATCTACAACTCTGAAATTGTTCTCTTTGTCCCCAGAGGACAGGCCCAGGAACAAGAGGTAGAAACTGGAAAGGCTTCATTTCAGGAACAAACTTCCTAGCAATGATAGCGGTAGGGGTGGGCTGCTTCCCAAGGTGGGGGTGTGGGGGCCCTCCTCCTGGGAGATCTCCAGGTACAGGGCCAGACCATTTGTCAGGTGTAGGGCAGGGACTCACTCAGCCTAGAATGCCAGGGAGGGCCCTTCCAATTCTAAACTGGGGAGTTCAGCCGTTGGGTATCCCCCACCCCCACCCCAGGCAATAGGAAGTGACTGAAGTTTCCAGACCAACTAGTGGAGACCTGGGCTTTCCAAACATCGGCCTGGTAGCTTTGTGTCAGGTGGATTAGAGAGGGAGAGCCCATGACAGGCCTTAGACTGGAGGAGGTCAGTCTGAGGAGGAAGAGAGCTTTCACTACAGCCGGCTAATGCTGCTGTCTGACTAATGCACTATTTTAGAACACACAATGTTAGCTCAGGAAGGGACCTATCGGTCCCTAGAAGGAAACCAAGAGCCCTGAACTGCCCTCCAGTTTCAACCTTAACTTTGTCATTTGTTTATTAAATGAGTGACCTTGGCCAAGTCCCTTCTCCTCTTCTACAAGTTGGACCAGATGACCTCAGAGGCCCTCTCCAGCCCTCGAGATTTTCGCCTACGGATTCTAGAGAACAAGACAAGGACACTACTGCTCTGACAGCCTGAGGCTTCTCTTCTCATACTAGGCTATGTACGTACCCAAGTGGTAGGGGTCATCAAGGCATTAGAAATCACTTCAGTCCCATTTCCCCCCTCATTTAACAGATGGGATAACCGAGGCTCCGAGTGGTGAAGTGACTGCCCAAGTTCACACAGGCTCAGGGACCGCAGAGGTTAGCTAGTCCGATCCTCCCATTTCACAGGCTGGGAAACTGAGGCTGGGGTGGGGGGGGCCTTGTCCAAGTTCATGAAAAGGTCGATCTAGACAACCCAGGGGCACGTGAGGCCATCTAGTATGCGCCCCTCGCTATACAGATGGGAACACTGAGGCTGGGGGGGGGGGGCCGTGATCGCCCAAGTTCACGCAGTCAGAGGTCTCCGCACTCCGGGGCATCGGAGCCCCCCAGGGCCACCCCCTAGTTTCTCGGACGCGCAAGCTGAGGCTCGGGGGGAGGGGGGACTCCGGGGCCAGCGGGTCGGAGCGTGCGGGGCGGTCGCGGGGCTCACCTGGCTATGCGTGTCGGGCGGCAGGTTCCGCAGCAGCACCTTCCTGCGGTTGCTCAGCTCCCGCCGCGTTCTCTGCAGCCTCCGCTCCACCTCGCCGGCCTCCAGCGGCTCCGGGGGCTCCCGCGGCTCGGGCTGCGCGGGCGCCTCGGCCGGCGGGGGAGCCCCGGGCGGGGGCTGCGGGGCCGCCGCGGGGACCGGCCCCGGCTCCTCCGGCTCCACCGCCGCCTCGCGCTCCGGCCCGGCCGCCGCCATGTTCCCGCGCCTCCCGATCGCCCCTGTCCCCTCCCGGCTGCGGCCGAGCCCGAGAGCTCGCGGGCCCGGGAGGCCCGGCGGGGCTGCGGGGCAGGAGCGGGGCCGAGCCCAGGAGGCCGGAGCAGAGCGCCGCGGAAGGGAAGAGAAGGGAAGAAAGGCGGCGGCGGGGCGGAGGCGGTGCCGCGGGCTGGCGGGGGCGGGGGCAAGGGGAGGAGAGGGGGAGACACCGCCCCGCCCCCGCCTCTTCTCTGCCCGGTCGGGCCGGCCCCCCGCGCCCCCACCCACCCACCGGGGCGGCGCGGGGGCTGGGCTGCTGGGACAGCTCCGCCTCACACCTGTGCCAGGTTCCTGCGGGGAGGGGAGAGGCCGGCCCCTGCTTCTGCCGCTGCCCCCGCCCCTCTGTCCCTCTCCCTCTTCCCCGCCCCCCCCCCCCTTACCCCCGCCTCTGCCCCTCTGCCCCCCCCTCCCGTTCTGCCCCTGCCCTTCTGCCCTCACCCCACCCACCTAGGCGGCGAAGAGGCTGGGCTGCTGAGAATGAGAGCCCGGGACAGCTCCGCCTCACACCTGTGCCAGGTGCCTGCGGGGAAAGGAGAGACCTACCCCTGCCCCTACCCCTCTGCCGCCTCCTCTGTCCCTCTGCCTCCGCTCTGCCTCGCCCTCCAAGTCCCAGGGACCTAGGATGTCTGAGCAGCGAGCGGACTTATCTTGGGAACCGAGATAATCTGAGCAGAAAAGCAGCCTAGTACCTAGAATATCAGAGACAAGCGACCTGAGGCTGTCGAGTGTCCGCGTGGGAAGGGGCCTTGGGACACACACTGCCAGGGATGGGAAGGAGACCTGGCAAATAGGAAGTCAGAGCTAACAAGGACCTTATAATTTAGTGTTGGCACCGTTCTAATGGGGAAAGACGACATATAAAAGGGAGGTGTAAGAGGGTTGATGGGAAGTGGGGGGGGGGCATGGTGGAGAAAATTCAGAAAGGGATGAAAACTGTGTCTGACCTGGGCACTCTCCTTAAAATCAATCAATAAACATTTATTAACCACCTACTATGTGCCAGACACTGTGCTAAGCTCTGGGAATTCCAAAAGAAGCAAGAGACAGTCTCTGCCCTTGAGTAGCTTACACTCCAATGGGGGAGCACCATACAAACAAATATATTCCAAGCAAGCTATATAGAGGATAAATATAAAATAATTCACAGAAGGAAGGCACCAGAGTGAAGAGGGATGGAGAAAGACTTACTGCAGAAGGCAAGATTTTAGTTGGGGCCTGAAGGAAGCTAGAGAGGTCAGCAATCCGATAGGGGGATGAAGAGCCTTGTAGGCATGAGGACAATCCCAAGAAAATGCCCAGCCCCAGAGATGGAGTGACTTGTGGTAGATCGACAGTGTCCTGTTTGTGGAATAGCCAGGAAGTCATCAGTGGCACTGATTCTGAATAGAACCCAGTAATCAGAAGGTTCATAAGTGCCTGCTTGACTGAATGGAAGGGGTTTTAGAACTTGGAATTTCAGAACCAAAAGTGGTCTTTGAACATAAAAGGTCATAGCAGGAGGGAACCTTACAATATAGAGTTTGACGGGGATATCACAATGAGGAAAGCACTTAACTTCTTAGTGCCTCTGCATCTTCATCTGGACAAAGGAGAAAATGATTCCTGTACTACCAATCTTGCAGGGTTGTTTTGAAGGGAAATACATTTTGCAAACCTTAATGCTTTCTTCCAGTCAAATTGGAGGACAGATGTTCCATTTTATTCAACACCGGTCCCTGGCTAGAATGTTCTAACACTCTAACTCATCTCTAACACTAAGAATTCTTGTCCTCCATCCAGGCTCAACTCAGATGTCACCTCTTTCTGAAGCCTTCTTCCATGGCCCTCCTTTTCAGTTTACTATCCTCCAAATACATCACCTAGTTTGATAATTGTGGATATAACCTTATCCTCTTCCCCACCTACCCCCTAAAGTAAAATGTAAACTCTCTTTGGTTTGGGTAGGGGGGAGTTATCCTTAGCACCAACTACAGCATCTTAACATTAACAGATGTTGAATTTAATTAAAGATCTGATGGGTACTTAGGTGGCACTGTGGATAAAGTGCCCACCCTGGAAGTCAAGAAGACTCATCTTCCTGAGTTCAGATATGCTCTCAGATGCTTCCTAGCTGTGTGATCCAGGGCAAGTCCCTTAACCCGGTTTGCTTCAGTTTCCTCATCTGTAAAATGAGCTGGAGAAGGAAATGGCAAAACCACTCCAGCATCATTGCTGAGAGAACCCCAGATGGGGTCGTGAAGAGGTGGACATGACTGAAGAGGAACAGTGATCCAGACCATTTCACATTGTGCATTTAATTGGATTTGCATGCTAGAGCAGAGGTTCCATTCTGGAATCACAGCTCCCTTTCACAATCTTGTCAAGTCTCTGGAGCTTTTAGAATAATATTTTCAAATGCATAAAATATGTAAGATTACAAAGGCAGCCCGTTATATTAAAATCATTACCAATTTTTAAAAGTTCATAGGCACCAGGTTAAAAACCTATGTACTAGGATCCCCCCTCATAATGTTCATAAGCATTACTGTCTAGCTTCATCTTCCTCATAACCATGAGGTTGATGATTTTTTTTTTTTTTTTTTAGCAATCGGGATTAAGTAACTTGCTCAAGGTTACACGGCCAGTTATTTCTGGGTGTGGTGCTGACTATCTGAGCCCAGGATTCGATCCAGGTCATCCTTACACTGGAGTCGGTGCTCTTACTCGCTGAGCCAGCTCGCCGCCCCTAAGCAATTGGGGTTAAGCAACTTGTTCAAGGTTCCACAGCCAGGTGTTTCTGGGTGGGTGCTAAGTGTCCGAGCCAGGGATTCGAGCTCCAGGTCATCCGACA
>NW_027185852.1:10950251-10966616 GCF_028583685.1 Petaurus breviceps papuanus
GGTGCTAAGTGTCCGAGCCAGGGATTCGAGCTCCAGGTCATCCGACACTGGAGCCGGTGTTCTTACTTGCTGTGCTACCTAGCCGCCCCTATGAGGTTGATTTTTTGAAACAAGGTATAAGATTTTTTCTTCATCAACTTTTATTGCACATTTTTTGGAATATACCTTGAAAGTATTATCCAAAACAACGTAACTATATGTTTAAAAATTACTATTTTTAATGCAGCATCCTATGTAATTGCAAACAAACAAAACTGGAAGCTAACTAAATGCATAATAATAGGGAAATGGCTAAATAAATTGTGGCATATTTGTATAATTAAAAGATCATAATGTAATTAAGACTAACTTGGTAGAGGAATTTTAAAAATCTAGAAAGGCCTTATGAGATAATGAAAAATGCATAAGCCAAAAAATAAGAGTTCACACACGTGAAGACCACAAAAGAGGAAAAATGAATGAGAAGGAATGGGCACAGAATCCTGATGGGGACTTTGAAGTTGTCACTGAAAAAGCATTCTGAGATTTTGTGTCACACTTAATTAATTAAAATTCCAATTTGGTTGAGACACCTTTCTTTAGTGAAAGTAACAAAAGCTAGCTGTCTTTTGTCTCAATTCTCAGCCCATACTCACTGAATGGGCAATGCCTCAGACAAGCTGAGCCCTGGGAAAGACCTCAGGTCACCCATTGCATTCTGGGTCATCCCCAGTCGTCTTTTGTCTTGTCGTTGTACTCTGAAGACTCCAGAGGAGAGAGTGAGGTTGAGGACTTAAATCCACCTCATGAGTATGTCAAGATGTCACCCTGGAGACTTTGTGGGTCCTCTTCTAGAGAACTTCTTAGCATCTTCTACAATGAAGGATGAATAACACCAGCTTTTGTTCAGAGAGCTTTTACAAAGTTTACAAAGCACTTTTCATACGTTATCACTTTTGATACTTAGCAAGACCCTGTGAGGTGGACACTATTATTACCTTTTTTTTTTTTTTGTCTTTTTGGAGGGGGAAAGCAGGGCCATTGGGGTTAAGTGACTTGCCCAACGTCAGGCAGCTAGTGAGTGTTAAGTGTCTGAGGTCGAATTTGAACTCAGGTCCTCCTGACTCCAGGGTCAGTACCACCCAGCTGCCCCAGGTAGACACTATTATTATTATCCCCATCTTACAGATGAGAAAACTAAGGCTGAGAGAGACTGGATTTGAACTCAGATCTTCCTGAATCTCTTGTAACCTCTCCACTGCAGCACCTAATCACCCCAAGTATTGAGCTATTTGCTTTTCTTCCTTGGCAACATGATATGCTGTGCAGGATTTTTTCTCGAGGCTCCATACTCTCACCAAATTCACATTTTCCATTACAAGGTAAGAAAATTGTTACCAGAAGGGGGTGGAATGATTGTGACATGATTAGAGGACTCCCAGGTAAGTGCGTTCTTCAAATTCCAGACCCTTTGCTCTCAGAAGTCTCTTCTTCCAAAAATGTGGAGCGTGCTTCAGTTCATCACAAGCAACTCTCCTGTCTTTCCTATTCTACTATGAGTGAGATGTGATTGTTTAATTTAATTTGAATGGCTCTGAAATGACCAGAGGAATGAAAGGCTTAGAATTACATCTACTCTAAAGAAGGGTATCTGGAAGGTGCAGTGGATAGAGGTCCAGCCCTAGAGCCAGGAAGACTCATCTTCCTGAGTTCAAATTTGGCCTCAGATGCTTACTAGCCATGTGCCCCTGGGTAAGTCACTTCACCCCGTTTGCCTCAGTTTCCTCATCTGTAAAATGAGCAGGAGAAGGAAATGCCTAAGTGCTCCAGTATCCTTGCCAAGAAAGCCTCAGATGGGGTTATGAAGAGTCTTGCACCTGAATGATCATAACAAAGAGGTTTACAAGTAAATAATAATTTATTATTTATATATAATATAATATATTATGTGTCATAATATCTAGTATATTATATGTAATAATATAAATCACATTAATGCAAATTTATGTAGTAATTTCAAGTTTACCAAGAAGTTTCTTCACAACTACTCTCTGAGGTAGGTCATGTACTTCATTATTATACCCATTTTTCAGATGAGGAAAAGGGACATTAAGTTACTTGCCCAAGGTCATAGATCTAAACAGTGTTGAAGTCAATCTATGGACTCAAGCTAACTCCAAGATGATGGCTGCTGCTGGTTTTTTGTTTGTTTGTTTGTTTTCTCCACTAAGTTCCATTGCCTATTATTCACAGACATACAAACTATTTTTTTTTTTTTGTGATCATAGCGTTTAGATTTGGACTAGCATGTTAGTGATTGCCAAGTTCAGACACCAGAAAGGAGGAGTAATGCAAGGTGACGTAAGCAGTAATTTGAAGTCCTGATCCCACAGTCCATTGTGTCTTAGTCCAACAAACCCCACATCCTTGAGGTCCCCATTCCATAGAATCCTCCAAGAATCATAAATCATGTTCACCTGCCTTTCCCTATTGTGTTGTGTATCAGGAGTAAGCCAAGCTGGTGTTTTGCAATATATAAAGCTGTGCTGAACAAAATCCAGTCCTAAAATGGAAGGTGGGCCCCAACGAATTACTAAAAATAGAGAACGCAATGTTTGGAACAATATTTTAACTGAACCCAAAGGGGAGATTGACATTGGCAAACAAAATTCATCCAAAGCCAACTCATTGAGGTCTTCCAGAAATATGCTACCAGCCTTACAAGGGGCTGTGTGTCTATGCAAAAAAATGTTTCTAAATCCAGGTCTAAATGCAAAGACTTGAAATGCCTATAATATAAAAACAAAAACAAAAGCCCATAAAAGAAACCTCTTGGAAAAAATGGTGTAGCAACGTCAGATAATACGGAAGAGAGCAAGAAACTTGATGGTTTTGCCTCTATTTGTCTCCGTGACCTCGAGCTGCCACTCCCCCTGTTCTTCTACAGTGGAAGTTTGCTACAACGAAGGGACTTGCTTTTGCTGTTGTTGTGGGGTACAATAGAGTGTATACATTTACATGAGGATTGACCCCATTAGGGAGGATATAGGCACATTCTAATGATGTTACTGTACCTTGAATATTCTCAGTGGTGGCAAATCTTTCTTGCTTAGGAGTGGATTGGATTTCTTGGCAATAGCCCAAAGTCTGGTGAATAAGATGGATAACCCAGTAATAACATTACTCTTTTTGGTTAAAAGAAGAAAAGGGAGGGTAACTATAGAGTAGCCAAATTTGTGTTAATATGCAGCCTTCAAACTGGTTCTGAAAACAGTTTCCAAAAGAGAAGTTGCCAAAGTATTCTGAGTAGTAACAGAATTGCTAAAGTAGGTAATATCTTGGAAATTCAATATTTTTAGATGTGCAAATTCAAGTCTGATGGATGAAATAACTGGTCTCCCTACTTTGTAATCACACCTGTACTACAACTCTATGACCTTAAAGATCCCTTCAGATTTTGAGAGTCTGTGAAGATAAGAATAATAATCCATATCCTTTCAGAAGTCAAGGAATATATTCAAAAGTGGCTATGGTGAAAGACAAAGAATTATCATGTGATAATCATACCAGGTGATCAGGCAGTTTATCAATAAACATTTATTAAGCAATTCCTTTCAATATTCCACCTCTCAGTGTTCTAAATACTTTCATTTAATTGCCAAAATATGACAATAAGCAAATGACAGATAATTAAAGTTAAAATATTATTAAATAAGAGAAGCATTATTTTTTTTCCATTAAATCTTCCTTGAGTTATTCTAGCATTTAAAAAAAAGATATGAAATTTTTGGAATGGAAATTTGAATCTAAAAAAATTGAATAAATTCTGAATTCCAACTTAAGCAGACATGATTCTTTATTATCTAATACTGGTCTCCTGCAAGTCACTGGAGAAAGTAATAAAATTGTGCCAAATTTACCAAAATACAAATCTGGGGCTCATGAAATCGGGTTTTTTGGCCCCCAATGCTTGATAATCTTTATATTCTACTTGTATTCAGTCCATCTCTCACACACCTCCCAGTGATAGCACCAAATCATGTCTTCTTGTCCCAAATCCTCAGCTGTAACCTATGAGAAAGAATAGGACTTAGAAGTGCTTAGAGGTTTGCAAAGAGCGTTTCATGCTATGCCATTTGGTCTTCACAACAGCCCTTAGAAGCAGGTACTCTTATTATCCTTATTTTGCAAATGAGGAAACTGAGGCTCTGAGGAATTAAGTGGTTTTCTAGTAAATAGCTGAGGCCAGATTTGAACTTACATCTTCCTGACTCCAAGTCCTAAACTCTACAAGATGATACCACCCCTACACTGACATCAGATGATTGGACATTTTACTTCAAGGTGACAAAGTGATTTAGTGAGCTCCTTCAACTTTTCTCCATCCCTTAAAATTTTTTAGCATCTCTTCATGGGCAGCAACATGGTGCTGGGCCTGGAGTCAGGAAGACTAATTTTCTGAGTTCAAATCTAGCCTCAGACATTTACTGCCTGTGTGACCCTGGACAATTCACTTAACCCTATTTGCTTCCGTTTCCACATCTGTAAAATGAATTGGAGAAGGAAGCAAACCAGTCCAGTATCTCTGTTAAGAAAAACCCACTGGAGTCATGGAGTCAGACACAACTGAAAAATGACTGAATGAAAAAACTCTGCTCCTCCATTTCATAAAACTCCTTACCATTCCTTAATGTTCTTCCTTTGTAGCCTCACCTTAATCTTCCAATCCTCCTTTCTCACAACTAATTCCATTCCAGACAAATTGTCTTCTCCAAGATTAGATGTGCAGAATGAAGCATACATTGGCAGACATGACCAATATGATGGTTTGTTTTACTTAACTATGTCTTAGTGTGGTGAAGGAGGTCATAAGGAAATGATAGCTCCATAAAGGAAAAGTAATCAACAAAACAGTTGTAAAGGAAAAGAAAGGCAGCTGTAATCAAGATGTAATCTGACTTTCTTGCTAGGTTCTGGGAGAGCAAATTTCAAATACATCAGGAAAGACCTAAGTAGAAATCTATGACCTTAGATTCTACAGGTGTAATGTAATGCCAAAAGAAGGCAACTTCCCAGGTTCAAAATACCAGCATAGGTGCTCTCTATTTTATTCAGTGACAAACCAAGAACAGAGAAGATCAAAACATGACATCATTCCAAATACAGCATTTACTAAGCCTGATTAAATAATCTCCAAGTACTACCCCACCCCAGGACCTTCCAATCATTCAATCAATTACAAAGTCTCTGTTCTAAATACTTCTCCACCCCTAGGCTATACCTTAATTAAGTCCACCACAAAGCCCCTCTTCTCAAATGGAGATTAGTTTCCAAACATAAGGTCAAAAGTTCCCCACCCCTGGATCACAATTGAATCTACCCCAGAGTTACATCAAGTTTAAACACAGCACTTAATACCCAAATGGAGGTCTTTTCTTCATCTTGACACGAGGCAAGTTCTCAGCAATCTTAGTTCCTGGGGAGACAAGGCTTAGCAAAGCCACAAGATACATTGCCAGTCCCTTCATGAATTTATCCTCTTGTCTGTAGAACAGTCCCAGAACCCCTGAACACATTAGCAAAGCCCTCTCCCAGGATTTCTGTAAACATACAACAAGAAAATCCTTCTTCAGGGCTTCTGAACCAACAGAAAGGCTCCCAGACCCCTGCAACAACAGCACAGTCCCTCACCAGTGGACAGTATTCACTCTGTCTTCAGGACAGTCTCCAGACCCCTGCAACAACAACACTGTCCCTCACCAGTGGACAGTATTCATTCTCTGTCTGCAGGACAGTCTCAGGGCTTCTTAGCGAACAGCCAGGTTCCAGGACTTCTTCAACAAAAGGACTGTCTTTCACCAGTGGACAAATCTGGCAAAACAACATCAAAACAGACAAAGTACCAGCAAAACAGCCATGTCTCCTCAGTCCTTGGCAGCTCAGGGGGCAGGTCTCAAAAGTCCAGGGCAATTCAAAGCAGCCACCAGCAATTCTCTTAGTCTCTCTCTCTCCACAAGGTGCTGCTTCCAAAGAAGGTCTTCCGCCTCTCTCTAGTGTCTCTCCAAATCTACATCACCAGCTCCTCCCACTTCAGGACTTTCTTTTCACATCAACAAGCCCATCCCACAGGTGGGATTAACAAGCTCTGGGTTTTAACACAATCTATTTGAAAACCAAGCCAATACAGGGAATCTTTAATTGCCATTACTATCACAACAGGAGAAGTAGATCCAAGAGGGAAGGGAAGCCCTCAAGAATGAGATTCTAAAGATAAAGAGAAACAATTCTAGTAAGCAAGAAAGGTGTAGGGAGGGAGAGCTGTCTAAAGCAAGTGAAATGGAAGTACAAAGAACACATGGGGAAAAGTTTTACATATAGCCTACTATGTGCCAAGCTCTACAGTAAATGCTTTTATAAATATTATCTCAGTTGAGTCTCACAACAGCCTGTGAGGTAAGATTATTATTATTATTATTATTATCTCCATTTTACATTTGAGGAAATTGAGGCAAACAGAAGTGACTTGCTAAGGCTGGATTTCAACTCAGGTCATCCTGACTCCAGACCCAGTCCTCTCTCCATTGGGCTATCAGCTCTCTCTAAGTACAGAAGACAGAATGATGGCAGAGAAGTAAAATGAATATTAAAACCCAGCACATTCTTGTAAGAATGGCAGCAGGATGATAACACATGATAACAACATAAAAGTTCAATTCAGTTTACTTTCGTTTTGACTTTGCTGGGGTGAAGGGGAGGGTCAGAGGAGGCATAGCACCACAGCTCAGGAGAAAAGGTACAACATAGAAAGGGAGAATTACCTGACTTTTCTTTTGCTTCTTCCACTTTTTCTTTTCTAGGAGAATGACCTTTGAAGTAGGAAGAGGAAAACAAAAATGATGAATACAGAGTTGAAAACTTCTGGTGAGTGATGAGATAATAAGATAGCACATAGCTGCCTCTGGAAAGTCTGGATCGCTCTATCAGGACAAACTGCATTCCAGAACACTGAACAAACCTCTGAAGCAATTGCTGAGCTGTTCTCTAGGCTCCATCAAAGAGCACGGACAAGAAGTGAAAAGAGTCACAGAGGGGACTCTTGTCTATCACCCTATACCTATATCTATGTCTATATGTGTGTGTTTATGGGTATATGAGTGTGTGTTGAACTGAAATGTCTGACTTGATTTTCTTCAAAGCCATGGTCCTTTCTAAAGCCTTATTCACACCTAGTCTACTTTAAAATTTTTTTATTGATGTGTTTTGTTTTTGGACATTATAAACTTTCCAGATTGCCCCCATTCCACTGAGAACTTCCTTATAACAAAGTAAAACAATTAAGGAAAATTATCAATACAGTGACCTTATAAGAAAGTGCATACAACATTCTACCTCTGTAGCATCTTTCTACAACCTATTTTACAGTATTTTTTAAATGACCAGAAGTATGTTTTCTCTCTCTCTCTTTTGGAAAAAAGAGAAAAGAAAAACAAAGTCTTTATAATAAAAAGTATAGTCAGGCAAAAAAAAATTCTCTCGGTTCTATGTAGAAATAAATGTTTTATTCTGCACCCTAAAGCTATCATTTCTCCTTCAGGAGGTGTACTGTGTGTTTCATCATGGATGGTCATTACACTCATTAGAGTGCTTACAACTTTCAAAGTCATTGGTCTTCACAGTTTTATTGTTACTGTATAAGTGATTCTCTTGGTTCTTCCTACTCCATTCTGCATCGGTTCATAGAATTCTTTCCATGGCTCTTTGAAATCATCTTTTTCCTTATTTCTTACACACTCTAGTATCCCATCATAGTTACACACCACAACTTATTTAGGCATTCCTCAATTGATGGGCATTCATTTAGTTTCCAGTTTTTTGCCACCTCAAAAATACTTACTATCAATATTTTGGTTCCTATTGTACCTTTTAGTGTCTCTTTGATACCTTTTGGGTGTAGGCCTAGTGTTTATATGACTGGGACAAAGAGTAGGCACTTTTTAGTATTTTTTTGGTGTGCGATTCCATATTGTTTTCTGGAATGGTCATAATTATTCACAAATCTACCCACAGTGCATCAAGGTGCAGAGTTTACTTTTGATTGCTTTATGGCTTGCTTAGGTCCAGATGTCTGGCCCTTCTGTAATTCAGTGGGGTAGGCTGGCATCTGGGACAGCCTCACAAAGAGGGCTGAGAATCTAAATCTGAAGGAGGTGGTTACAGGAAGATGCTGGAAGCTTTGAAGAGAGGAGTGCTGCACTAAAAATAGAACCAGGAAGGTGCCCTTGGTGGGTCCTTTGTAACTTAAGGCTGGACATGTGGAAATGGCTAAACACTAAGGCAGGGTTACAATTCAACGGGGATAGACAGCATCAAGTGTGCCCTTTTTTCAAGGACTACTTGATTCTTCCTAATAATATGAAGGGTAAAGAGACATCTCAGTTGAAAATAAGAACAATTGGGGCAGCTAAGTGGCAAAGTGAGTAAGGTGCTGGCCCCGGCGTCGGGAGGACCCGGGATCGGTTCCAGCCTCAGACACTTAACACCAACACAGTAACTGCCTGTGTAACCTTGGGCAAGTTACTTAACCCCAATTGCTTTAAAAAAAATTTTTTTTTAATTAAAAAAAGGAAAAAAAAAAAGAAAAGAACAATGACAGCTAACATTTCTCTAGTGCCTGGGCATTGTGCCAAGCTCTTTACAACTGTCATCTCATTTGATCCTCACAACATCCCGGCGAGGTGGGTGGGTGCTATTGATATCTCTATTTTACAGAAAAGGAAACTGAGGCAGACAGAGTTTGTTAGGTGACTTGCTCAGGGTCACACAGATAGTAAGTATCTGAGGCCAGATTTGTACTTAGGACAGCCTGACCCCAAGAACCACAATCCTCTCCACTCTAGCTCTTCAGGGAGCAAGGACTACTTCTTGTGGGATGGAAGAAAGGTCTTTATATCCCAAGCATCTACTATGGACATAGCAGGCCCTTGATTTTTGTTGAATTGAAATGAATTGAATTTCTTTAGTTATTTTTTTCTTCTATAGCGGTTGGCCAGCCTATGTTTTTAGTATACAATCATTAATTGTCTCCAGAAGAAAGGTAAACCTGACACTGCTCGTAGCCACTGAACGTTCTCCTTCTTCTTGCTTCCAGTGAAACTACCAAAGTGCTTCCCTGTGCTCTCTCTGCTCACTTCCTGCTTTCTCACCTTCTCCTTTTGCAGTATGTGTTTTCCCAGGTTTTTTGGTTGTTTATCAGCAGATTCCTGCCCATATCCTAATACAAACAGGAGTTGTCCTGAGTCAGCTTCTCTGCACTCTTTCTCCCATTTGGCCATACCAAGATCTTTGATAATTCTAAATAGTTAAATTATATCTTAAAGCAGAAAACCTATGGATCAGTATGGCATACACTCTGGAGCTATTCTTCCAAAAACACCATTCACCCAGGGACTGGTTACTATGGGAACCCTTCAGGTTCTAGGGGTACTCCAGAGGGGCTTAGAGGTCATTTCTCTCATGCTGTGGCCCAGAAGACCTTGCCCGTGTGCTTCCTCAATGATTACCAGCTGATATCAATTACTCAACCAGACTGAATGAGTTTGAAGAAGGGGGAATTTACTAAAAGGACGTAGTAAGAATGGTTGAAACAAAGCATCCCCTCCACAGTCTATGACATGGTCTCTCTTAGGTACCTATGGAGCCCAGGGAGAAGTGGGCTCGAGCTTTGAGACCCTTTGTAGCCAAAGGTTAGCTGGCAGCTCCCGGTTGTTGGAAATATGCTTCTCACAGTGGCGGGGTACTCCTGAAGTTCCTTCTTGGTACGGTCTTGAAGCTGCCTTTCCTCAGTGCATTTAGGCTGGCTTCAGCTCCCAGCTGCTGTTGTCAAGAGAACATCATTCAGATACTTTTGAAAATTTTAGCCTTCAAAGTTCCCAAGGTCTTCCTTTGTCCTGGCCAGGGCTGGGGTGGACTGGGTGGGAGGAAGACAAATGCCATCTGGCTGTCCCTTCTCTCTCCAAGAAATTCTCTCCTAGGGACTTGACCACAGTGCTCTTTCTTCTACACTGACCAAACATTCTACTGCTGAATTCCAAAATGCCTTCCTATTTTATAAACAACCCACTGAGTATGATGCATCAAATATTCTGTTAATGCCTTTGATTGATTGATTATTAGAGGTGTCTAGGCCTGTCTCACTCCTAGTTCATAGTTCTGATTGATTCAATAGATGTATTCTCACTGGGTAAGGACAGAGCATCTTGTTAATTGCTTCAACTGGGGTAAGTCAATTTGATTGACTGATGGATTCAGTTGATCCCCAACATTATAATAAAACAGCTTAAAATTCACAAATGGTTTCTTCTTTGAACTCATTAAGCTGAGAGAAACCAGTGTAACCAGAACATTCTAAGAGCTTTAAGCTTCCACCATCCTTAAGTTAATTTGTCTTAGTGTATATTAAATAAAAACAAAACCCAAAACAAAAAACTAATCTGGTCAGTTAAGAGATTAACTGTCTATTCTATAGATTCTTAATTATCATAGTTTCACACTAAAGAGAATTCTTTTAGTTATTGAAATGTATACCATCCAAATGATCAACGTTTATTGGGTAAGTCCGCAATTTTCAAATAAGAATTCATTGTGCATTCTGTTATCATGATGAATTCTTTCTGGATACTTACATATTTATGAAGAAATGCAAGAATGAAATATGAGTATAATTTGTTCTAGAAGCATAGCAACACCAAAAGATAAGACAGTCAATAAATGTGTGAAAATTATTTTAGAGAGTTTGTGAAATGCTGACAATAAACTGGTCAATGGATGATTTAGGGAATAGTTCTGAATTTGCAGAGACCATGTTATTTTCCAACTCTGGTTGACATATTTAAAAAAGATATCCTCATGTAGGTCTGTGGAAGTGTTTTTATCTTTATTTTAACAATTTCTGGCTGACTAGAAGTTGAGTAGACAAAGGTAGAAATTAAAATGGACAGTTATTGAGTACCTACTATGTGCAAGGTGCCCACTGTGTGCTTCTTCCCACATTACATTCTACTTTTCTTCTGTGCTTAAAGAACAGAAGCTCTATTAAAAATGAGAAAAGAAAAAAATTGTGACATTTATACCTGAAGGAATGGCCTCAACTGCATTGTTCTTTGTCATAGAAAAGGTACAGGAAAGATATTTCTCCATTTTAAAAATCTAGGTTTTATTGCTGAAATTCTTTCTGTAGCCTCGCATAACAACTTCTTTTAGACTTTGGGAAATGCTTTAGTTTCAAAAAGACAGTCCAATTAGCAGTTCCCTGACCACAGCAGTTTTTAAAAATCTATTACCATTGGGGTCATTTGCTACTTTGGCCAATTATAGCTTATAAAGGCCAACCTAACAGAACCCCCACTATATTTCCAGATACATGCTATTTGTGCTAGCCTAGGAAAAAGGTGAGAAAAAATGTATCTGACAACATCCCTTCCCAGATCATCTATTCTCCAGCCCTATCTTGTATTAGAGGAAGGGTATATGTGCAGGGCAGCCCTCTCCACACTAGCCCAAATCAAACACCAGCTCTAGGACCCTGGGATTCTCTAACTAAGGCCTGGCTCTCTCAGAGAATCTTTAGTGTTTGATAGGTCCATGTAAAAGGGTTGCAACCATAGATGCTCCTACTTAGAACAAATTTTACACATCTATGTTCCATGGCATGTTTCAGGTTTCTTTCCAGCTCTTACATTTTCACTTTGGGGCTGAATATTCCATTAAGCCTTCTGCTTTTTCACTTAATCATCCACTTATGGGTAGCATCTCACTTTTATTCATCCATAAAAGAAAGCCAACCATTTGAAGTGAGACTCTTCTGGAATTGTTTTCACTTGAGATCACAGCTTTCCTTCTATGCTTCTCAGCTGGAGAGTTCATTTCAAACATCTAAAAAATTCAGACACTTGGCATTGCCAGAGAAACCTGATTAAGATACTCAAATATCAATTCCATCTAAACAGAGAATTTATTTACCTGCATATTGTTATGAAAACCTGAACCACTGACAACAACAATCATCACAATAATGATATTTTTGTAAAAAGAAAATTCAATTTTATTTTATTTTTAATTCAAAATTCCCCTTTCCCTCTCCAGTACCAAGTCAGATTGCAAGAAAAAATAAAAACCATCACAAATATTTATAGATATGCAAAATAAATCCCTGCATTAGCCATGTTCCAAAAAAAAAAAAACCAAGAAAAGAAAGGGAAGAAAGGATGCTTCGGTCTATATTTGGAGGTGATCACTTCTCTTTCTGAAAATGGATGGCATATTTCATCACATAGTGATGTTTTATGGATTCAGAAATGACAAATTTCCTTCTTACCAATACAGAACTCAAAATGTCTTCAAGATTTCTCTCAATACACTGTACTGGAACCAGTCCATTATCAAACATTGAACCATTGCCCATGCTCAATTAGAAATAATATCCATCAATCCATAGAAACTTAAGCTTGATGTTTGGGTTTAAAAAAAATTGATGTTGTTATATGGACTTGCTATATATATTAAACAAATAAGAACTTTTTATATAAAGAACAGAAAAAGAGGACTGTATATGACATCAAAAGTATCTGTTGCACTGATAGATTTTAAAAATTATATATTAAATTTGTCCTGGTAATTTCAGCACCATTCAGCTTGCTTGCATCCTCTTCTGAACTGCCTTCTGGTCTCCTTTATGTATATTTTTTTCTTTAACCATCACCATCCTGCCTTCACTTCCCCAATAATTGTTATTTTTCCTGTCCTTCCTTCAAAAAATTAAAGCCCTCTCTTGTAATAGATGAATGCAGTTGAGTAAAATAGATTCATCACTTGACTGTCTGAAAATGTCTGTTTCTTTTTCTACACTTCAAGTCCCTCACATCTCTGCCAAGAGTCGGGAAGCATGATTCATCCTAAGTCCTTTAGAGTCCTGTTTGGTTATTGCATTGATCAGAGATATAAGATCTTTTACAGGCAGGTGGTTTTTACAACATTTAGTTATGGGACAAACTATTTTTCTGGTTGTGTTCATTTCAACATCAGTTCATATAGGTGACTCTGAATCAGTGTGAAATGAATGATGATGAAAGCATCATCCCTATGGCACAATAATAATTCCATTCTATTCACACCACAGGTTTGTTTTGTTTTGTTTTTGCCACTCCCTAATTGATACACATTCACTTTTTTCTAGCTCTGTGCAACAGCAGAGAAAGCTGCCCTGAATATTTTTGTATTTGTGGGTCCTTTCCCTCTTTCTCTATCTCTATGGAGTTGAAAATTAGTCGTGGTATCATTGGGTCGAGGAACAATCTGACTTACTGGTTTTTTAGGTACAATTCCAAATTGGTAAGAACATTTTTTTTAAACAGATGCTGCCAAATATGCATTATTTCCAAACTACACAGAATGAACAGCTTTCAAAATAGAGAGATTTAGCAGAGGAGATCAAATCCATGTGAGAACAGAATGAGGCATGTATGTCTCATCCTTGTTTTGTTCTTTGCTCCTGGAGGGGTTCCAAGGATCTTTTCAGTGAATTGATGGAGGATGTCCTTCTATCCTGATACTTTTATTCAACTACAAAAAGTATCTTTTATCCACCTATGTAATAATAATCCACAGAAAATAAGATATAAATCACAACAGCTGCATAGTGACTTCTCAGAACCTTTTCTATCTGACTCCCATTAAAAAGATGAGGTTTAGGATTGTGACAGTTGATGGTGATGATGGTCATTGATAACTTACATTTGTATAATATCTTCAAGTCACTGAACCTCCCTTTGTGACTCAGTTTCCTCACAATAGGTCTGTGAATTAGGTAATACAAGTATCACTATGCCAATTTTATAGAGGAGAAAATTAATACTGAGAATTTATGGAATCTGTGACCCAATAGCTAAGTTGGGAGGAAAGCTCACATCTTTTGATTGTAAAGCCAATGTTCTTTCTACTGTGCCATTCTGCTTCTCCGGTAGCCCCCAAAACCAAAACACACCTAAAACTTTTCTACCATGCTATGTATATAATAATAATACTAATAAAAATGCCAACAGCTAGCATTTACATAACATTACAAGGTTTGCAAAGAATGCTGCATATACAATCTCGTTTTATCCCCATAACAATTCTAGGTTAGTGTAAGGTGGGTGCTATTTTTATCTCCATTTTACAGATGAGGAAACTAAGGCTGAGAGGACTTGCCCAAGGTCACGCTTGGGAAAGAAAGGATCTGAGATCAATATGAACTTGGGTCTTCCTGACCTCAGGTCCAGGGGTTCTATTCCACTGGTTTCTTGTGAGGCTGAAATAAAATAAAGGATGTATGCAAAGCGATTTGTGAATGTTGCAATGCTATATAAATTTCCGTTATTATTATATACTATACTTTTATATTGTTATAATTATATTGATATTATTGATAATAATTCTATATAATTAATATTATTTAAGTCTGAGCAGAATTCTGAGGAGAAGAGTTTCTGTAACATCTCTTGTGTATGGTAAGCCCGCCTGCCCTGCTTTGGCTAAAACCTGTCGCTGGCGTCAGACATTTCCCTCTGACATTGCTCTAACCCGCCCTGTCTAGATCTCCTCTGTATGACTGAGTTTGCCTGCTGCTGACCCCATTAGAGTGTGAACTTCTTAAGGTCATGGGCTTTTTTTTGCCTTTCTTCGTGTCCCCAATACCTTAGCACAGTACCGGGCGCTTAACAAAGGTACTTGATTTGACTGTCATTTATTACCTATGTGACCTTGACTACGTAATTTGACCTTTCTGGGTCTCAGCTTCCTCATCTTTGCAGTGGGGGAGGGGCAGGGCTATAGACTAGAGCCCTTCCAAGCTCTAAACAACATCCAGCACACACTGGGAGCTCTGAGAACCTAGAAATAAGCAATATTGGTTTCCATTTTTTCTTGAAAAAATAATTACCTTACAATTTCTTTTCTCCAAGATAATCAATTCCATCTCCTCTGTGGTAAGTCTACAATATTTGCATTAGGAATTATTTGAAATTTGGGGGAGCAAAACTGCTTTTTTTGTTTCACAATTTTCTGAATTTAGGCTGTTCCTGATCGGTAATTTTATTCTCTAAAGAAAGCATTCTCCTTTATGTTGTTGTTCAGTCATGTCTGACTCTCCATGATGCTACTCAGGGTTTTATTGGCAAAGATACTAGAATGCTTTACCATTTCCCTCTCCAGGTCATTTTACAGATGAGGAACTGAGGCAACCAGAGTTGTGACTTGCCCAGGGTCACACAACTAGTAAGTGTCTGAGGCTGGATTTGAATTCAGGTGTTCCTGACTCCAGGACTAGAACTCTATCCACTGCACCATTTAGCTGCCCATTCTCACATTATGGGATATGTAGATTTTTTGTAAGCCAGATACGTGTGGCAGGGGATAGAATTCTGATCCTGGAGTCAGGAAAACTTGGGCTCAAATACCACTTCAGACTCTTACCAGCTGTATGACCCTGGGCAAGTTACTTTAACCACAATCAGCCTCAGTTTCTATATCTCTGAAAAAGAGATGAAAATAAAAGTACCTCCCTCCCAGGACTGTTGTAAGGATAAAATGAGATCATATTTGTAAAGCTCTTTGCAAACCTTCAAGTGCTATATGGGTGTTAGTTGTTATGACTGAGAGCATCATATCTTGGTATTGTTCCCTGAGGGGAAAGAAAAGTGAATTTGTGGGGAAAACAAGAAGATTAGAAGGGGCTTTCTTTGTGTCAATACTAGCTAAGCTTGGCCATTGTGGTTTTGCCTTCCCTAGGACACGTTAGTTCATGAAACCCTAACCACTCATAATCATCCCTGAACTTGCAAATGTTTTTGATGCTGCTTTGAGCATTTGGAATGAGGTTCCCCCTGAGACTGTCCTGGCACTCCTTTTACAAGTCAAGAAACTAAGCTCCCTTTGATGTTTTCACATTGATCCTATCTATGTAAATATGGGTTTGTAAAATCAGAAGAATTGGAGAGGTTAAATAGTTGGTTATTTTTGCTGTTTTGATGTATAGGTTTAATTTTTACTATTAAATTTATTATTTCTGTAATAAAAAGTAAAACTCCTTTATTTCATTATTTTATTACTAACTAAAGCAATAAAAATAATTTTGGATTTATAGGGCATTAATATAATAAGCATTTTTGTAGTCCCATTTTTTTTTAACCATCATAAGCGTTGCCTAGCTTTGTGAGGATTTCTCCCACACACATTTTAAATTATTTAGTCATGGAAGACTTTAAAAAGCAGCTGAGGTATGTGCAAAATTCAAGATGTGTTTCCACACAGCTCCATCACAAACTCACTTCAAAATAAGAAAGCTGAATTGCT
>NW_027185852.1:10966626-10970099 GCF_028583685.1 Petaurus breviceps papuanus
TTGTATACACACACACATATACATACACACATATATGAGAGAAGAGAGCCACAGAGAGAGAACTATTTCAATAAAATTGGTTTCCTTTGGAATGCTATGTATTTTATTTTATGCATTTACAATGTTATGCTGAGAAGGGCTCCCTACTCCTTACCAGACTGCTAAAGGAACTAATACAGGGGAAAGGAGAAAACAAGAATTTATTAGGCACCTACTCTGTGCTGAGCATTGTGCTCATTTTCTTTTTTTTTAATGTAAAACATTTAATTTAAAAACGTTGACACTACAGTATATAAAATAGCCATTATAAATGCACGTAGTGTATTCTATAGCTGCCAGGTTTATGTTTTTGGTTTTGGTTTTTTTTTTTTTTTAAGGAAACTGTAAGTTACGTTGTGGTTAAGACTTATATGTTATCGCCCTCTGAAAAGCCTTCATTCTATCACAGTGATGTATGGTCAGACTTAACAGCCCCAATTGTTAAACACTTGGATCAAGTCATAACCAGTTACTGCAAAAGGACCCTGTACACATTTATATCAATTCTAGTACCTTACGATTTTAGCTACCCAACAAGTCATTAACATACAGAAACATGCATCACGAGAAGCAAGAATTATCACCCATCCCTTCTGCATATTAGCAGCTTGTCACTCCTGAGCAACAGTTCTCACTCACATCACTGAGGTCTGTGAACAGTCACTTTTCGCATTCATGCTGAGTGAACGATGGAATGACGTAAGTACAAATACAACGTATTATAAACAATTTCTTACAAAAAAGGTCACAAATTAAAACCAAAGTATTTTAAAGAATTTACTACAAAACACAATAAAACTGCCTTCACTTAAGGTCTTTCTCCCCGTATCCTGAGAGCCAACTGGATGTCTTTGGGCTTGATAGTAACTCTCTTGGCATGGATGGCACACAGGTTAGTATCTTCAAAGAGACCCACCAAATATGCTTCACTAGCCTCCTGAAGAGCACCAATAGCTGCACTCTGGAACCTCAAGTCTATTTTGAAGTCCTGAGCAATCTCCCTCACCAACCGTTGGAAGGGAAGTTTCCTGATCAAAAGCTCCGTTGACTTCTGGTAACGGCGAATCTCACGAAGGGCCACAGTACCAGGCCGGTAACGGTGAGGCTTCTTGACCCAGCCGGTAGAGGGGGCGCTTTTCCTGGCATCCTTTGTGGCCAGCGGTTTGCGTGGAACTTTCCCACCAGTGGACTTACGAGCAGTCTGCTTTGTACGGGTCATCTTGTCTTCTCGAACGAACAGTGGATGTTTCCTCCGCTGGATTTCCTGCTGATGCCGCTGCTTCTGGACGCTCCGCGATGCCGTGAACTCCGCCTTGCTCTCAGTAACCCCACGGTGCTCATTGTCATCCTTATGACAATTCTATGAGGTAGCTGCCATTATGATGTCCCGTTTTATAGCTGAGGAAATTGAGTCAGACAAGTTCAATGTACTTGCCCATGGTCATGAAGCTAATAAGCATCTGCAGAGGAATCTGAACTCAGGTCTTTTTGAGTCCAGGCTGTGTCCCCAGGTTGCCAGTGCTATGACACGCCCAAAAGTTAAGAATCCCTGTTCTAGGTGTACCACAGCCTATCAATCAACACATTTTTAGGGCTCAGTTGTTCATCGAATCCACATAACCAAACTTTCCTCTTCCCTACAGATCCTGCTTTAGACACTTAGTAGCTATGTGACCTAATAAAGTCACTTTTTTTCTGTAAACCTCAGTTTCTCGATATGTAAAACAAGAGGGTTGAATTCAACAGCTTCTGAAGGCCCTTTCAGCTCTAAATCTGTGGTTCCATGATATCCTCATTTGACTGTAGAATAGAATGAGAGCCTTTGTTAGGTGTTTTGTTGAAATCAAGATTTACTACGTGTAAAATTCAACAACAAATTTAAATTCAACAAATATTTATTACAGTAGTGTCCTGATTTACCAGTTGTCAGAGTCTGCCTCTATGACAACACTTCTTATTAATTATAACAGGGAAAGCTTCAAACTGACACTCTATGGCACACATTGAGTCAACCAGAGCTCAGGGATGAATATCATCAAAGGATGATTTCCGGTGTGATGTACCTAACCTGGACTGTGTCCCTGGCATACTCAGCTATACACAGACCAATTACAACTAATCTGATCCCCAACCCCTAAATGTTTTTCCAAGACAGATATAAATAGCATCAACTCCTTGGGATATAAATTCCACAGAAACATAACTGTAAGTAGGTATTTTTATATATAGGCTAGTGCCAGACATTGTCCCTGGGGAAAGTGCCATGAAACACAACCTAAGTTGGGGTGTAGGGTGGGGGCTGTGATTACCTTAGCCTACCGTCTGGCAGCTTCCTATTTCATATAAATTATTCTTGCTAAGTGATCTGTTCAGTTGAAGGACTGCAAGTCTTATAAACATCCTCTACATCCAACACCCTGGAGCAAAGTTCCTATCACCCTACCCTAGTCATGCCTCTGCAGAGAAGGCAATACTAGGAAGTTACATTAATTCACACATGTAGTGGTTTATCATTGCAACCCTCAAGACCACTATGAATATATGATGATTTCGTGGTCCCAAAGCCACCTACAAATTTGCTGTGAGGAAATTCAAGAAACAGATGGAGGAAGCATGGTGGAAAGCATTTGAGTGAAGGTCACTGGAGAGAGAAATAAGTGATTTTATCATAGGGATGTATAATGAAGACCACCTAGACAGAAACAAGAAATAGATGGAGCGTTTGAGATCATAAACATAGTAAGGCCTTGACGCGGTCCTATATCACCTAAAGTGGAGGCACTCACGCAGGAGGTGCCATATGGGAGAAGGCTTTCTGCATCCCCCTACCACTGTGAGTGAGCTCCTCCCCTTTGACTGTTTATCTGGAACTGTCTTTAAAACCACTTGACTGAGATACAGTCACTCTCTCTTGTGATGTCCAAGGGTGAAGGTCTTGTTGCTCCACCCGCAGCGTGGGTCCATGCAGTAAGCCAGGACTTGTGGGAGACCACCTTCCCTCACCTTGAACCCTGCTCACTGGAGTGGACATTGCGAGAACCCTTGGGGGAAGGGCTGCACGTATGTATCTACACATATATACATACACACATACATATATATGCACACGTATAAGATTTTGCCAAAGCAGCTTTCAATGGATTTGGAAGAATTGATAATATTCAATGGATTAAAAAATTCTAAAGGGGAATTTCACCCAGATAGGGTGAAGAATCTTTGAGAAAGAAATGCTAAGAGGGGCAGCTTAGTGGCACAGTGGATAGAGTCCCATCCTGGAGTCAGGAGGACATGATTTTAAATCCAGCTTCAGACACTTGATACTTGTTAGCTGTGTGACCCTGGACAAGTCACTTATCCCTAATTGCCTTGCTGGAAGGAAGGAAGGAGGGAAGGAAGGAAGGAAGGAAGGAAGGAAGGAAGGAAGGAAGGAAGGA
>NW_027185852.1:10970109-11037447 GCF_028583685.1 Petaurus breviceps papuanus
GAAGGAAGGAAGGAAGGAAGGAAGGAAGGAAGGAAGGAAGGAAGGAAAGAAGGAAGGAAGGAAGGAAGAAAAATGCTAAAATCATAAAGGGAAATTATTCTAATTAGAAGAAAAGCAGACCAAAGTGAATGTAAGAGAACTCACCAACAAACTTATGTTTTAAAAGATAAAAAAGTGAGGGTAACAGGATTAATTTCAGAGCATGGCTTGGTTCAGGAGCACCAAAGCTCAGAGAGCTGAGGCTGGAGAGGAACTCAAAGGCCATTAAAAAGGAGATGGGTGGAAGGGAAAGGAAACTCAGAGAAGGACTTTTCCTGGGGAGGATGAGAGCTGCTCCATTCCCATTGAGTTTCTGTTTTCTCTGCCAAGGAGAAAAGCTTTTGAACTATAAATGACAGAACAAAAATGAATAATGAGGAGCTGACACACTAAGAAGACAATCAGAGAGCAGCCAGTCACACCTGAGGAGTCCAAGGCAACAGACTCAGATGAAGCACATCTTCAGGGACCAAAAGACCAGGAGATGTGATAACTAAACCACTACCATTTGATTATGGAAAACAGGAAAGGAAGTTACAACAAGTGTGGAGAAGAGCTAATGTTCTGACTGGAGGTGGAGGGGGAAGCATCTGCAAACTATAGGCCAGTGAGCTTGACTTCAATGCCTAGGAGAAAACTAGAATGACCTTTAAAGAGATGATTGGCATTCTAGTCATGAACATTCAATTCAACAAGTCAAGTTTATAAGCATTTATTAAGTGTTTACTGCTATGCTAAGGTGACAAAAAATATAAGCAAAAATAAGACAGTCTCTGCCCTAAAGGAGCTTACATTCCAATGAGGGTGGAAGGAAGAAGGTTCAAGGGCATGGTGGTAGAGTCCCAAGTCACAAATGGAGCCAGGAGGTGAATGAATGATGACTGGGGTTCTAGGAGGAAGCCACCAATGGAAGGAGGGGGCTTGGGAACTTCCAAGATGAGAAGGCAACTGACCCAGGTGTTAAAATCCTGAGCATCAGAAGTAGATCTGGGGGAGAAATGAAAAGGAAGTGGTGATCCCAAGAATCACCTGGTTTCATCAACCATAATGTCTTCATTTATATGACAGTTACAAAATGGTAGCTCAGAGAATTGAATAAATATTATTTTCATGGAAAAGATGGAGGGATGCTGACTAGAAAATAACACAAGTGGATAGTTTTAGAGCTGCTAAAACAGCTGGACTTGACAACTGTAGTAGTTGTTGAGGTTCAATGTCAGCTTGATAAGAGGGCTCAGTGATCAGTGCTGGAACTTAAACTGGTTCACTTTTTGTCATTGTCTAGCATAGATGGTAAGCTCACCAATTTACAAATAACCAAATCTGAGGCAGATAGCTCACATACTGGGTGACAGATCCAGAATCCAAAAATATCCTGATGACTGGAGTAGCATTGGGCTGAAGCTAAAAAATAATACTAACAAGCTATTATCATTAATAGTTTTACAATCTGCAAAGTGCTGTATTGCTATTATTTTATCTGATCCTCACAATAACATTGTGAAGTAGACACTATTATTATTCCCATTTTATAAATGAGAAAACTGAGGCTGAAAGACCAACCCACAGCAGTTAAGTATTTGAGGCAATTTTCCAACTCAGGTCAGCTTCTTCCCAAGTCCAGTGCCTTCAATAACAATAAAGACAATGGCTTCATTTGAGTTTTAAAAAAAATCAGTTTCACATATCCAGGATGGGACAGGATGGTTAGACAACAATTTTTCTGAAAAAAGATCTGGATATTTTAGTGAACTGGAAATTCAGAATAAGTCCACAGTGTGATGTGACACCCCCAAAAGTTACTGCAATGTTAGACTCCACAAAGAGAATCCTTGCTTCCAGGAGCGATCTGGCGATCCTCTCTCTTCACTCAAATTTCCATCAGACCACGTTTGGAATATGGGGTTCATTTCTAGGGGTCATAGCTCAAACAACATATTGATAAACCAAAGAGTGTGTAGGGAGCCACCAGGTAAGCTACATAGCCTGGAATTGATGCATTTATGGATAAGTTGAGGGGCTGGAGGAGAGAAGATTCAAGGGAAGATAGAATATGGAACATTAGAAACAATGGTTGGACTTGGTAAAAAGAAATTTAGGCTAAATAGCAGGAAAGCAAGCAAAGGTGCACAAGAGCGAGAAGGGCCTCCTCAAGAAGTGGTGGGCCGCCCTGCATGGATGTCTTCAAGCACGTGCTGGTATGCTGGAATGAGCATGCTTTCTTGGATATCAGTGGACTCCTACAATTCTGTGATTACCATTCTTTCCTGCATAATCAGAAGAGGCGTGACCTTCCAGCTAACCCTCCTCCATTACAATTGCATTGCCATCATTTTTGTTTTTAGAGATTCCTTCCCTCTGGAATTATACTTTGTTTTCTCCCTCTGACCTTTGTCCAATCTTTTCTCTTCAATCTAGAGTGCCAGTCCAATGCTAACACTCAACATTTTGCTCCTTCTGCTTCACTGACATGGCCCCTTTCTCCCAAGGGGCTCCGTCACTTTTACTTACGGAGAGAGAACTTCCTGGCTGATCAGAATTCAGCACAATTCTCTTTATTGCTTACTCTACCTTCTAAGTGATTTCTTTCTAAAGCAAGTCAAGTCTAAGATTTATACTTCTTTCAAAAAAAGTTTGTTTTTAAATATACTTTTTACATTTTTAAAAATATATGTTTTTAAAAACATAAACTTAAAAAAAAATGCCTCAGCTGAAGGCCTAATCATTTGAAATCCTCCATCACTCTTACTATAGGTTGTCTCTATGTTGGTTGTGTAATGTGTATTATTATGCACATCCTCTGATTGGCGCTGCAGTCTATAGTATACTCTTACAAAACTATCGCTTTTTTCTTTTTTTCCTTTTCTTCTCATTCAAAAGTGTTCCGGTCACCTTTAAAGCTTCCATGAAGGTACTGATTTTTGTTTTTGTGCGTGCTCATCTCAATCAAATCTGTTTCTCTTTTTTTTTTTTAACGAAGCACTCCTTTCTATTGTCATATTTTAGTCACATCACTTAGCCTACCCTCTCTCAATAATACATATGAAGCCATAGTTAGCATTTAGTTCTTTGCATTAAAATGCCACATTCATTGTGTTAAATACCATGCTTACTTTTTCCTGATCCATCCTTTGCATTGATGTACACGCATCTGTGTTCCTACCTTTAAGCCTTCTTTCTGATTCTCATTCACTATTTCCTTCCCTCTCCCTCCCCCCACTCAATGTCTATTGTGCTTTGTAATATATGGTTTCACAATTCTAAATGGATATCTCTTCCTTCCCTCCCTGCCCCCCATTAAATGTCAGTTGATTTTTATGTTAAACTTTCTTCCTCCCCCCGCCCCCCAATGAACTCATGTCAATTAAATCCTCTCTACAAGTTGAATCTGCCTCTTCCTTTCTTCACAGTCATCATGAAATGCGCTCTGGTCTTAGTGGGTATGGTTTCCTTCCATATCATATTCCCTAGAGGATGGTAGAGAGCAAGGATTTTTATCTTCATCTTGTTGATAAGAAGCTCCAGAGTACAGGACTAAGTGGATGTGCTTACATGACCGGAAAGTATCAGATAAGCGGTAAAACATTTTAGCCAGTCATCTGGACAGAGTCTAGACGATGCCAACGGTCCAGACATTTCATGTCGACCAAATATTCAGATGATTAAAATTTCCCCTTTTCATCTGTTTGGGTTTTTCTTGTTGCTGTTGGTTTTTTTTTTCATAGTGTAGATAGATAGTGTACTTCTCTGACTTCTCTGACATCAGCATCAAGAAACACACAACCTAAGACAACCGGTGTCTCTCAATGACAAGGGAGGTTTGCATCATACAACTATAATTATACTTGAAAGGCTTTCCTGCGAAAACAATGTCAACTCACAATTAATTTGTTCATCCTTCAGTTCCACTGGGGTAATAAGTAACCTCTTTGCCTCCAGGAACCAGTATATTTGTTTCCTTTAACAGCCTCCCCACTTAACAATGGAGGAACCATCTGAATTTGCACTCTCTGTAATAGCAGAGCAGCTGCCAAACAGACCTACAGGCAAACTTATTTAAATTTTTAATCATCCTAGGAGATGAAGGCAGGAGGAGAGAACTATATTAAAACTCACACGAGTGTTGCAATAAAGGAAGTCAGACAGAGCGCACCAGAAATAGCAACTCGACCCACTTCCATTTTGTACGTAGAAATTTGACATGGATACAATTAACTTTTCATTTTTGTACGTTGTAATAAGAATCTTATATCTGAAAGAAATGACATATTTGTATGTGTATATGATATTTAGTGCCAACACTAGCGAGGCCACTAATGACACACATTTCACACTAACATGATGGAGAGACTTTCTCTGGAGGGGAAAGGCATGGAGCTAGGTACTGTCATTTGTTTGAAGGTGACAGCTGATGCCTTTTCCTTCAAGAGCATTGAATTTGGAGTCAAAGGAGCTGAGCTGAATCCTGGCTGTTTCTTATTTTCTTGCAGGAAATGGTTTAAAGAAATAATTAATCAAGCAATTAACTCTGAGGACAATGATCTCTTAGCTTCAAATATTGTTCATTCATTTCAAAGACGATCAATGACATCACAAAGGTGATGTCTTAACTTACAAGTCAGAGTTGCACAAAGTCAAATGCCGCACTTTTTTTTCCAGAGTCCCTGAAGTCTAATGGCAGTACCAAAGTCAGGAACACTATCAATGCCCCAGGATGCAGTGAATGACCTTGGCGTCTTTAATCTTCCAAGCTCTGAGAGCT
Organism: Petaurus breviceps papuanus; assembly: GCF_028583685.1. Taxonomy (NCBI): domain Eukaryota; kingdom Metazoa; phylum Chordata; class Mammalia; order Diprotodontia; family Petauridae; genus Petaurus; species Petaurus breviceps. The sequence goes on from NW_027185852.1 coordinate 10,974,911, forward strand.
CCTCAGTGCCTTTATGGCCATTGAAACAAACTACTCTGATCCACCTATTCCAGGGACGTGCTTGGGAGAGACACCCCCGTTGGCTGCCCCCTACTTGGTTTAGTCTGGTTTCCCTGGGGTGTGGCTGCCACTCATGCTACAGCTTCTTGGAGAAATCGTATAGATCTAGCCCTCCTTACTCCAACATCTCGTGGCTGTGTGGAAAAAAAGAGGCTCTTTTCTGGGGTCTATTTTTGCCACTTCCAAAGATGGCAACTGTACGATTATTCTAGTGACAACACATGTCCACTTTAAGAGATTGATCTGTGGTCATATACACTGTCAGGTTGATATAAGTTTACAATAAATCTCATTTTAGTGTTTGGAAGTCTAACACCTTTTACAATCATAGGTCTTTCTTTTGTCACAACCACCCTGTGAGGTATCATTCTCTTCTCTTCTCTGTTGTTCTCAGTAATCTGATGCTGAGCTTCAGGATTGCCCAGGGTTAGACTTTCAGAGCACTGAGGCGACCAACCCAGGACCACCCAGCCCATAAGGGTCAGAGCCAGAGCTTGCCTTTCTTCTGCACCATCCATGCCTCCCACATACTCTTTGCTCGTACCCTCTCTCCACATGGGCTCCGACTTCCCCTCCTGTACCCCCCAAGCCAATAGACTGGCCTTTGGCTTTTTCCTCGGCTGTGACACTCCAGTCTCTTTCCTGGCCTGGAGCACTCCCCTGCCTCACCTCTTCCTCTCCATTCCCCTAAAAACCCTGTTGAAGCATCACCTCTTAGGAGACATCTTTCCTCGTCCTCCCAGCAGCAAAATCTTCCACCCACAAAATCACCTTGCACTTATTTTGTGTGCACTGCACACACACATTAGACACACACATATCACAATGCACATATATTTATATCAGACAAGCTATTGGTCCTTTAGAATGTCCAATGCCTTGAAATCCTGGTGTATGACCATGGTATAGATAAGAGTATATATAACCAATGCTTAATATGGTAACTGGCCGCTAGGTGGCGCCATAGTGCACAGAGCACCAGACCTGGAGTCATTGAACCTTTCTCTGAGTTCAAATCTGGCCTCAGACACTTACTAGTTGTGTGACCCTGGGCAAGTCACTTAACTCTGTTTACCTCCGTTTCCTCGTCTGTAAAATGGACTGAAGAAGCCAAAAAACCCACAATGGGGTCATGATGTAACTGAAAAATTACTCAATAACAACATCATGATAACCATGCAGGGTTATCACAGCTACAAGGATGAACAAGAGAGTCCTTCCCTATTATCCTTAGGATTAAAAAAAATTCCACTGTTGGGCCGTTCGGGGTCTTCCTGATCTCACCACTACCTATTTTTCCAGCCTTCTCATGTTCGACCTTCCTACTGTTCATCTCCCACCTCCTTGTTTTTGTACTGGCTATCTGCCATGCCTGTGACGTTGCTTCTCCTCACTGCCTCTAGTCATTCCTCTCCTTTATTAGGACTAAGATCAATGCCACTTTCTGCAGGTCCCCCCAGCTACTCGTCACTTGAGTTTTCCCTCTCAAGTAATCTTCCATTTTGTATGTGTATATATATATATATATATATATATATACTTGTTTATGTGTTACTACCCTATTAGACTGTAAATTCCTGAGGGCAGGGGTTGTTTTTAGGTTCCTAGCACAATGCCTAGCTTGGCATCCCTTATTTGCTGAGGCCCCAGTGGTTGGCATTGGTCTCTTTCCTTTGCCTACCATCACCATTGGCCAGAGGTTCAAGTATGAAGGAACCTGGACTGCTTAGCAAGTGAAGGAGGACCTTCGATTCTCATATCACTGGTTTATCACCCTCATATTGGTTTTCTAATTATAGTAATGTCATTTTTTACTCTAGTCTACTCTCCCCAAAGATGAGGGGAAAGTTAAGAAATGTTCCCGATATACAAACATGAATCCTAATTGGAATACGTTGATTCCAAGCAGAAAAGCAAATGCTGAGAATCAGGAGATCATAGGAGGTATTAACAAATCATTAACTTATCACTACTAGAAAAAGCCATGAGAAAAGCTCATATTCAAAACTTGTTGGAACAGAAACAGGTTTTGCAAGGTTGCTAATTGTCTGATTTACATTTGACCTGAAGTCAGCCAGTCAGTAAACATTTAGTATATGCCTACTATGTGCCAGGAACTTTGCTAAGTGTTAGGGATAGAAAGTGTTAGGAAAGAAAGGCAAAAAACAGTCCCAGCTCTCCTGACAGGACTGCCTTGGGGACAACATGCAGACAAGCCTGCACGAGCAGAAATCGTGGAGGGAATCCACTAAAGTGAACCAGCAGAGGGAAGGTACTGGACCTCAGCAGGTCCAGGTGCACCAAGCACATGTGCCACCTTCTTTCTGACAGGCTCTCCCTCTGACAGAGAATCTTTACTTGCTTCCATGACTACTGCAAATAATATCCTGCACATGCACTAACATCATGATTACAGCTAGAATTTATTGGGGGCTTTAAGGATTGCCAAGCACTTTGTAAATGTATTGCATTTGATCCTTACAACAACCTTTGCAGGAAGGTGTTATTTTTGTTATCCCCATTTTATAGATGAGGAGACTGAGGCTGATAGGGGTTATGTGAACTACCTATGGTCACATAGCTAGCAAGTATCGAAGACTGGATTTGAACTCAGGTCTTCCTGACTCCAAGGCATAGTGATCTATCCCACAAAAAGTGAGGCAAAGGCAGCCAGAGGTTCCAAGTTTGCTGGGTCGAGTCCAATAGATGAGAGACAGCCATAATCCTAGCAGCAAGGTATGTGTTTCTTCATGTCCCTCCATAGTTCCTCTTCTTGACACCTGGGAAGATGCAGCCTCCAAATGGCAGCCAGCCAGAAACTTCCTTCATCCGGTGTAGCTCTGTGCTCCCCTTCTGCTATCAGGGGTCGGAGGAGGGATCCAGAGGATCCCCAAGGAACGGATCAGAGTGTGTCACCATTCTAAAGAGCCAGATAGTCCCTTCAGCACCGGACCACCATGCTGTCACACCCAACACTGGTAATGAGTCACCTTCCCACATTCAGTCTGGACAGAGTTTGGCTGTACATTGTCATTTGTGTGGTGGCTCCTCTATTAGACTGTAAGTTCCTAGAGGACAGGTGGCATCTTTTGCCCTTTTGTATGCCCAGGCTTAGCGCAGTACCTGGTAGTGTTTATAGACCTGCCAATTACCAACCTCAGAGAAAGTGTATTGTAAATCAGTCTGCATACAAGACAGACACGGATGTGCACATGCACACAAATACATGCTACAGAACACACACAAATGTACATGTATGTACGTGTGTGTACATATATCATGTAGAGTAAATGGGATGTAATCTTAGAGGGAAGGCCCTAGAAGAGGAGGGAGCCCTGGGAGGCCTCTTAAAGAAGGGGATACTTGAGCTGAGTCTGGAAGAAAGTGTAGGAATGGTGGAGGAAATGAATTGGCAGAAATCCAAGCAGCTAGCGCCAGATGAAGAATGTTCCAAATCACTTGCAGAGAAACAATTAGAGAAATGCTTGGTTCATAAAAGGAGTCTGGTGGAAACCCTTCTTTACCTATTATTCCAAATAATTTATTTAATATTGGAATTAGTTGATGTTTAAATGTTTGATAAAATTCACTTGTAAAGCCCTCTGATCCTGATGGTTTTCTCTTAGGAAGCTCATTTATGGTCTGTTTAATTTCTTTTTTTTAAATAGATCTATTTAGATATCCTATTTCCTCTTCTGCTAATCTAGGCAATTTATATTTTCATAAATATTCTTCCATTTCACCCCAATTGTTAAATTCATTGGTGCATAATTGGGCAGAACTCCTTATAATTGCTTCAATTTCATCTTCATTGGTGATATAGTCATCTTTTTCATTTTTAATACTAGTGATTTGGTTTCCTTCTCTCTTTTAAAATTAAATGAATCAATTGTTTATCTATTTTACTTGTTTTTTTTCATAAAACCAACTCTAGTTTTATTCATTAATTCAATGTTTTTTTATTCTCAAACTTATTAATCTCACCTTTAATTTTTTAGGATTTCCAATTTAGTGTTTAATTGGGGTTTTTTAATTTGTTCCTTTTCTAGTTTTTTAATGGCATGACCCATTCATTAGTCAGCTCTTTCTCTATTATATTGATGTAAGCATTTAGAGATACAAATTTTCCTCTAATTACTGCTTTTGCTACATCCCATAGGTTTTGGCATGTTGTTTCCATAGTGTGATTCTCTTTAATGAAATGATTGTTTCTGTGTTTTGTTCTTGAGCCCACTCATTCTTTAAAATGAGGTTGTTTAATCTCCAATTAGTTTTTAATATATTTCCTTTATCTTTTATTAAATACAATTTTATTGCATTATTATCTTAAAAGGATGCTTTTAACAATAAAATTTTTATTCACTAATAAATGATCAGTCTCTGTAAAGGTACCATGAACTGCAGAGAAGAAAGTGAAATGTAAATGAAGTCAATTCAAAGGTTCTATCTCCAAGTCATCAGACTGTAAAAGTCAACAGAGATAAAGGACAAGAGTTGGAGGCCTCCGGATGACTGTTGGTGGAACTTTGAATTGATCCCACTATAGCCAAACCATTCAGCACCAGACCCAAAAAGGCACATCAGGCAAATTTAGTGTATTTATGTAAACAGAATGCTAAATACTAGAATGGATCAGAATGGTTTGTTGATGCTTATAATCTAGCTTTGCACAGGACAGTCTGGACAGACGGGCATTAGTTCAGTCATGGAGAGTTTTGTGTGTCTTCCTTCACCATCCAAAGGGGCAGCCTGCAGGATATTGGCCTGGATGAGCAGTGGGATATGTGCTCTCTCATGGAAGACCCATAACTAATGGGGGTTTGGGTTTATGTGGGGTTTTCAGATGTAGAGCTTACCTTGATAGCCGTCATGTTGCTGGTGGAGCAATGGGATTCAGAGGACACAGGCCACTGTCCAAAAGGGCTTCTCTAATGATTAACCAGGAGGGGGAGGGTGGGATTATAACTGTATCATAACAGCAAGTTTATGGCAGAGTTTTATCAGCCTTTTCTGATTAGAATTGGGTGTGGTTAACTTTTAAATGTGCTAGCATGTTCTTTATCAGTAGTTAGACCCAAAGTGGGGCCATCTGTCTATTCAAGGGACTAACCATACATATCCTTTGACCAGCACTACCACTGCTATGTATGATTAAATCCTAAAGAGAATGAAGAAAAAAAAATAAGGTGTGATATCTACAAAAATGTTTCTAGCAGCTTTTTTGGTAGAAATAAAGAACTAGAATTAATGGCTTACCTTTTAACTGAGGGACTGACTGAACAAATGATGGGGTGTGAATGTGATAAAATCCTTATACTACTGTGTATATAAAGTGATGGATTCAGAGAAACCTGTAAGGATTTGGATGAATTGATGCAGAGTGAAGTGAGAAGAACCAGGAGAAGGATTTATACTACATCTTTTTTTTGTTAATGAATAATTTTGAGAGACTTAACAACTTTGATAAACATGATGGTATACTGTAATTCTAGAGGACCAATGATGAAGAATTCTGCCCACATCATGAGAGAGATGGACTAGTATGCAGAATGAGACACACTTTTGGATATGGTCAATGGGGGGATTTGTCTTTCTTGACTTCATGTATGTGTATGTATATGTATGTGTGTATGTGTATGTATATGTGTGTATGGTAGAGGGGATAAAGGAAGAAAAATGCTTGCTAATTGGAAAAAAAAAGAATGTCAGGGAAGCCAGGAGCAAAGGCGAGAAGGAGGAGCCTTCCAAGTATGAGGGATAGCCAGTGATAAGCACATTAAGTCAAGAGATGGATAATCATCTTTCTTGGTTGGTTGGTGTCCTTTGCTCTCAAAGAGGACCGAAATGACATCGCCATGTCGGGGTCATGGTGCTTGTGTCCGACTGTGGCTGAGCTCAGAAGGCTCTAGGTTCAGGCACAAATCGTCCATATGAACATTTGGGGTGGGTTCTCTAAATTTGCCCAGCTCACATTTCTTTTGAGCTACTGCAGTTCTGCTTTGCTCATAGAACACAGTGCCTTCTTTGGTGCAGGCACACCATACTGGGCAGTCTTGTGCCAGAGTCTTCCATGTCAGGCAATCAATCCCAAAGTTCTTCAGAGAGACTTCTAAAGCATCCCTGTATCACTTCTGACCACCATGTGAGCACCTGCCCTGCGTGCATTCTCTGTAAAAAGTCTTTTAGGCAAACATGCCTTTGGTGTTCGAGCAATGTGGCCAGCCCATCTGAGTTGCCCTCTCTGGAGTACAGTTGGAATACTTGGCAGTTTAGTTTGAGAAAAGACCTCAGTGTCTGGTATCTCATCCTGCCAGGACATTTTCAGAATCTTCCTAAGAAAATTCAGTTTCCTGGCTTGGCGCTGGTAGACTGTCCAGGTTTCACAGGCATATAACAGTGAGGCCAACACAATGGCTCCGTAGACCTTCAGTTTGATGCCTCTTCACTCCTACGCTTTCCTTTGGAGCCTGCCAAACACTGAGTTAGCTCTGCCAATGCATTAGCAATGTACGCATCCCTAGGAAGAATACTGCCAAGGTAAGTGGGCTTATCCACGGTATTCAAAACTGCTCCATTTGCTGTAAGTGGTGGTTCCACGTAGGGAGGCTGTGGAGCCCCTGTGTTTTCTTGGTGTTGTTAGACCAAATCGGCACAAGGAGCAGAGGATCAGTCCCTAGTCTGGTGCATCTCAGCTTCAGGGGCTGTACTGAATGCACAATTATCTGGGAACACAAGCTCATCCATCAGCACTCCCTCCACTTTAGTGTCAGGCCCTTGTTTTGCAGATGAGGAAACCAAGGCACAGAGAGCTCAAGTTTACATTTCGTTTCCCTTACTGTATTTATAAGCACTTAGTATGTACAAGTCATTTTGCTTTGTGTAGGAAACATAATCTATAGCCCATGCCCCTGAGGAGTCCAGAATGGGAGATAATACAGGGATACAAATAAGTCTTGTGGGTAATGAATGCCATGGGTTAGAGTTGGGGGCCGTAGGGTTGGGTGCTGGCTTGATTACTTACTTCTTCTATGACTTTGGACCCAGGCTTCATTTTATGAAGTCTGCCCTCTTATCCTGATTGACAAGACAGATAGATGAAATTTAATCGTGGGTCAGGGAACCAATTGAAAAACTAGACTAAAAGAGGCTGTTGAGACTTTTTAGGTCTTTGGAAGTCTCCAGTGGAATGCCCCAGGCATCTATCCCTGGCCCAGTGTCATTGAACTTTTATCAATTTTAATAAAAGTATAGACAATATATTTATCAAATGTCTAATAATCCAAAGTTGGGAGGAACCACTTAGCATACTGGATTACAGAATTAAGATCCAAAGAGATCTTGACAGCCTAGACTAGACTGATGGGCTAAGTCTATCGGGGTGAAATAACAAAAATAACTATAATAATAGTTAGCTTTGATACAGCATTTACTATGTGCCAGGCACTGGGCTAAATGCTTTATGATCATTATCTCATTTGAGCCTTACAATAATCCTGGGAGGCAGGTGTCATTATAATACCCATTTTACAGATGAAGAAACTGAGGCAAACAGATTAGGTGATTTGCCCAGTGTCACATGGCTACTAAGTGTTTGAGACTTGATTTGAACTCAGGTCTTTCTGACTTCAGGATCAGAACTCTTGTCTACCACACCACCTAGCTGCCCCCCCCAAAAAAAATCATTCGAAATATAGAGCCTTATGCTTGAGTTCAAGAAATCAATTCCACACATACAAGATGGAAAAGCTCATCCAGTGATATGAGAGTTTTAGTAGATTGCAAACTCAGCATGAGTGAAAAGAGAAATAAGGCGTCTATACAAGCTCCACTGAAGGTTAATCAATTGATCAACCAACAAATATCTGCTAAATGTCTCTTATGTGATAGATCGTGCTGGCCACTGGGCGAAGAAAGACAGAAATGAAACAGGCTCTGCCCTCAAAGTGCTTATATTCTATCTGAAGCTGAGGTGGGACAGGGAGAATGTGACTCCTGGAGAAGGGCCTGGGTCAGACCATATAGATGGTACTGGGGACCACATTTGGCCAATTATGTTGATGAGCAGGAGAGTGTCCCAAGGTCAGCATCTGGGATGACAAAGGGTCTTGATGGTCTAGTACCACAGATTTAGAAGCAAATGGGAGCATAGAGGTCATCTACTCTAAATTCCTCATTTTACAGATGAGGAAACTGAGGCCCAAAGATGTTCGTGTCTCGTTCAAGTTTGTTGTGCTGAGATATTGTAGCTGCTCTTTGGGGACTCAGAGATTTTCACAGATGAAGCAAATTGGACAAATGACGCTAAAATCAGGAAGTCTTTGTGTGTGTGTGTGTGTGTGTGTGTGTGCTCAGTTTTAACTAACACAAAGGAAGATGCTTAATCTGAAGCACTCGTGGTGGGATGGACAGGGATGTAGCAGGATCACAGCCACCCAAGAGGCAAGGATATAAAAAGCTCTCCAAGGATAATCTTCAATTTAGCTCCTGGGCCTTCTATGGGATGATCTTCAGGCCATGGCAGAAAGAGTAATGACCTCTTGAAAGTTAACCCAGTGTCCAGGTTAGAACAGGAGAGACTTCTGACCACTTCTTTTAGTTTGGTGTGGGCATTCATGGGTTGCACCAGCCAGTAGGACAGCCTCTGCCCTCTCTGGGCTCCAGATATTCCAACCTTGGAAAGACTAGAGAGCTGTACTACTCATTGGTGATGCCTAGACAGGATCTCTGTCTTAGTAAAGACCACAGTCATGTTTCAACTAATTCTGACCTAAATTATCTTTGTACTTTACCTCCGTCTCCTTACCTGACAAGTTGTCTTTGAGTGGATACCCTTCCCTTCTCTACCCCCTCTCCTTCTAACACCTCAATGTGTTATCTTCCCCCATTAGAAAGTAAGCTACTTGAAGGCAGGGACTACTTTACTACTTAGGCCAGGACCTAGTACATAACAAATATTTAATAAATACTTTATCTATAAATATATAAATAATATAAAAATAAATACAATAAATCCTATATCTATAAATGCTCTATCTAATCTAGCCATCTCTGTCTCTCTCCCTCTCGATCACTTTCCCCCTTTTTCTTTTTCTCTTTTCCTATTTTGTAGGAAGGACTAAAATCTCCCTTACATATGCCTGGTTGGCTTCCTGCCTCTGATATCACAGCCTGGAAGGTACCACATAACAAGATTTCATGGGGTATGAAATATAGAGATTCCCCCAAATGAGTAGGCCTGTTGCAAGAAGGGAAAATCAGAATCGTTTCTGTTATGTTCCTGGACTCCCAAGATCACTCAGAAAGTCAGCCATACAACTGAGAGGAAAGGCCAGGCTCCCAGCTTCCAAACCGATCGTTTTTTTTCATTCACATCCTGCTACCTTATAACTATCAGTCGGAGGGTTTGGAGCTATTCATGCTAGAGAAGAGAAGATGCAGGGAGGATATTCTAGCTGTGCTCCCCAGACTTCTTTTGCCTGCTTCTCAGATGGTAGAAACAGTGGGTGGACTTCACAGGAGGCAGATTTCCAACTTGATAAAGGAGAATCTTTTAACAATTAGAGCTAACCAAAAATCTAATGACTGGCTTAAGGAAATGGCAGAGTACACCCTTGCTAATCTGCAAGAAAAGGCTGAACCTGTCTCCTGACTCTGAGAATGAGATTGTGAAAGATTCCTCTCCACACACTGACTGGACGCTGACTGGAGGCGTTAGCTCTACAGCAAAGATTCCTTTGGATTTCGATGTTTTATTAATGCTTACAAGCTCCTGAATTGTGTTTGTTGTTCAGTCTCATCTGACTCTTTGTGACCCCATTTGGGGTTTTCTTAGCAGAGATACTGGAGTGGCTGGCCATTTCCTTCTTATTGAACAGATGAGGAAACTGAGGCAAACAGGGTGAAGTGACTTGCCCAGGGTCACAAAGCTATTAAGTGTCTGAGGCCAGATTTGAACTCAGGGAGATGAGTTTTCCTGCCCCCAGGCCTAGTAATCTATGCACTTCACCATCTGGGAGGCTCTCAATAGCAGGGAAAGATTGAGAACTACTGCCCTAGGCCAGGAATGATGAATCCAGTCGATCAGACAACAAGGGCTTCCTTTGAACCAGGCTTTTCCTAAAATACAAATGCAACCCAAAAGACAGATAGTTCCTGGCTTCAAGTAGCTTACATTCTAATGGGGGAAGGCAATGCTGGAGAGGACATTGAAAAGTTGGGGGGAGTAGCAGGGAAAGAGAGGAATTTCAGGGTGAGAGGTCATCAGAGCCATGGTGGCAAAGACCAGAGTCAGAATCAGAGCTGGGAGAGGAATAAAGGATGATTGGCCTGGGACCCTTGCTTCCTCAAAATGGGGATTTTGGCAGGGACTCACCCACAGGAAAAGGGAGCCTGGGGGACAGAAGGTTGTTCTAAGGTGAGAAGGCCTTGGGACAGAGGGATATTTGAGGGGTATAAGAAACAGGAACAGAAGATTACCTAAAACCTCAGGCATGTGGATTCCCCTTATTGCTGTTTTTGTTTGGTAGCTGGCCTGTTCCTGGCTGGAGTAGAAGGCTGACTGAGGGAAGGTTATTTCCCCAGGCCAGATAATGAGGCAGCAGGAAGAAAGAATGTGCCCAGATTTCCATCACTGGGGCCATCAGGGAAGGAGTAGCTGCCAGTGCAACCAGCACCTCCTAACAGCATCTCCTCCAAATCAGAATAATACAATGGCCCCTGAGGTCTTGTCTACTCAGCACTCTGTGATCCTGGGAAGTTTCCTCTGCTTGAACAAGCTCATCTTGATGTCACTTCTAGCTTCAAATCATATGATCTTTCTTGCACAGTACACAGCTTAGCCGAGATTCGAATTGGAATCTCTGACTGGCATGGGAGACCATTGCCAATGCCATGTGTCTTTGCTGCTGCCTCCAGGGGCAGGTCAGACTGGTCTCTAGTGACTTCCTATGAACTCTGCTTCCTGTCTCTTGCCTTTCTCTGTCCCCCTTCCCTACTGCATGTCACAAGAAGTGTTCTTGGACTACCCTTTGGCTATCCAGAGCACCCCTCCTTTCCTCCATCCAGCAGCCTTGCCCATCTAAGGCTGTCTTCTCTAATGTCTGAGACTCTCCAAAATTACCTCTCCCTCTCTAGCCACTGCCTATAGAACTAAAAATAGAATTTCTTCATTGGTATTAATATAAGGGTGTGGTCAGTTTGATTGAGTAAATCAAATTTCATTTAATAGATTAACAGAAGAGAAGGACTTTAAATACCGTCTAATCCAAAGAAGGAGTCAGTGGCCCAAAGAGTTTGGGCATAGAAGGCAAACTGATTAAATAAGTCCTACCACAGTGCTGACAAGTGATAGAATTAGGGGATTAAGGCAGTGTAATGGAAATGTAAATTTCAAAGATCTTCCCTGCCCCTAGGCTAATGTGCACCTGAAGCCTGGGGTGGGAGGCTTGTTTTTCAGTAGATACTTCTTGATTGGCCAGTGAGTCAATAAGGTTGTTACATTCTCTGAGCCAGGAGAAGGCTATATAAGCCCTGATGTGTAACTTTGTTTTGGGACTCACTTTGTGAAGTGTTATTTCATCTGAATTCTGGGAAGCCGTTGTTGAGAGTCCCCGGCTTTGAAAAACCCAGAATGTGGAAACCCAGATGTTGACTGGGTATGGATGTAATGGTTGGACAGTTGGGAAATCTGTCTACTTGATGTTTCTGTCTTGATAATTATGCCTGTATACTTTGAGGTTCAGGGTGCTGACCTTTTCTCCTGAACAAGGTAAACGATATATGTCTGACTGATTAAAGTAAGCTTGTTAACCCATTTTGAGTTGCTTTCCTTTATCAAAACAGATCCAAGAACCTGTGGTAGCAGCAAACCCTGAGGATGCGCTTGGGGTGCTTGCCGCTACAGGCAGGAAAATTAATAAATTAATAAATTCAAATTTATGATGGAAATGTTTGAAATTTCTGTTCTCATTCCTCTGACCCAAGCCCTAACTTGACACCGTGTTTTGTCATGAAAGTGAGCTTGGGTCTTCAAAGACCAATCCAGAGGAACACAAGCCTGGCCAAGTCCCATCAAAGAGGAAAGGCTTGTGTGTGGCCTTCCATCTCTATCCATTGAGGACCAGCCTAACTAAATTCTGAGAGGTTCATTGCCATATTGTATGTATGTGTGTGTGTGTGTGTGTTTTTCCATCTAAGATGTTGCAAGCTTTGCTATCTGCATTAGTGGGGGGTATGGATCACCCCTACCAATGAAGTCATTGACCCTTAAAGTATTTTCTCAGTAGGTTTTTTTTTAATGTATATAATCAACATGAATAGTTTCCTGATATACAAATAATGTGAATTCACACTTCTTTCTCTAAGTGGTCTAAAGAGAAAGTTAATAGAACTCTGAAGCCTTAAGGCTTCTGCCTGAGTGAAGATTCTATTTCCAAATGACTGAGAGCTGGCACATTTCTGTGTCTGGACTCCAGCAAGTCACGATGTTGCCATTTCCCTGCTGATGGTCCTGCCAGCTTCTCCCTGCATTGGTGCTGAATTTTATTAGCCATAGGTGTGGTAGAAGGGTTTTAAATTAGCAGTTTCATCCATCAATTAGCAGCCTGGTGTTCTAATTTGAAGGTGAACTGTCACACGATCTCGGGAGCTTTTTTAACCTCCCCATTAAACTAAAGTAGGTCAGGCAGCTCTTTCTGGACGTTCCAATGGTCCAGCTCACAGCCAGTAACTGTGCTAAAGCAAGTCGCTTCTTAACTTTTAAAGCCTGCTCAAGCTTTCCGTGAGAGGTTTTTGGAGCTCCTTGAAACGAGCAGCATTTGACCTGATTTCATCGTTTCTAAATGATGCCGATGCTATTTATGGACTCTCTCCCCTGGGTGCCACTGTGCTGGGAGAAAGGACACAGGAGGCCTCTGTGGGTCTGTCACTGTTGTTCTCATTTACCATCAGTTCTCCCTTCCCTATCAATGTTATGATCACTGCTCACACAGTGAACCTCTCCACAAAGAAGGAAAGTACCATTGAACAAAGAACTGCACCCCAGGGGAACAATGTCTAACTCCACCTCGTGTTCTCTCGATCTGGAGGCCTCCCTCAGGGTGACACCAAGCTCCTGGCATTTTCATGAATGCTGGATCTGACCTCCGCTGGTTCCGAAAGAGCTTCTATGTCCCCAGGCAGCTAAGGAATGGCTTTCAAGGACACTCAACCCCTAATTACAAGAGGACGTACAGCCGCTAAAATTACAGCTGGATTTGAACAAAGGCTGACGTTACCCAGAACTTCATTCTTATCAGTTTCCTGGTAAGGCGTCGAGAGGAGGGTTTCTTTCTGTCTCTCACTTCCACCAGCACTTTGCTCTACTTACAACCCAAGGGGAAGGGGGGAGGATCGGGGAGAAATCAGGGCTGCCCCCCTTCACCACCTTGCCTTTGAGTCTCTCCTTATCCTTTCCCAGAATATTGCAGACACTCATTAGGGGTTCCTTTTTAAAGCAGTGTGACGATTTAGGAAGAGCAGCAGCAAGAGGGAGCATTGTAAAAAGTGGAGACTGAAAGGACCAGTGGAGCCTTTCACACCTGCCGGCTGGCCCCAACGACAGCCGTACTGCGGACTGCCCGCAAGGCTTTATCAAGCACTGACCTTGTTCGGGGCACGGTGCTAACCACGCTCTTGGGGGATGGAGAAAGGTAAAGAGAGTCCCTGCCTGGGAGAAGTGTGTACCTATGAGACGTAGGCGGGGTAAATGGAAGGCAGTCCTAGGGGACGTATGAGGGAGGAGGCGGCATGGCAGAAGACTTCCTCGAAGCCCTAAGCCCAGGAACCAAGAGGAGGAAGGGAGGACCGAGAGCATCCCGGGACCGGGGGAAGCCGATCAATCAATCAGCGTTTATTAAAATGCCTACCATGTGCCAGGCTCTGTGCTAAGCTCCGGGGACACAGAAAGAGACAATGGAAAGTCCCTGCTCTCAAGGAGCTTACCATCAATAAGGAAGACAATACCCAAATATATACAAAGTAAGCTATATCCGGGATAAATAGGGAGTAAGTAACGGAGGCGTTTCATCAATGATTTACAGTAAGTAGGTCAGTGTGGCTGCTGGAACAGTCAGGAGTGGACTTTCAATGCCATCCAAAGGATCCCATTGGATCCCAAAGGCAGCTCTTTGAACACGGTGCCTAAGGCTGATTTTGGATGTGGTCTGGTGAGGTCAGTGGAACTCAGCAGCCAAGAACCATTGGTCATTTGTTAGAGCCTTCCATATGCTAGGGGTGGTTTGAACCCTCTGCTTGTATTAGGGAGACACAAGTTTGCTTTAGCTTCTAAAACAGCTGCATCTTTTTGTTGGTTTTGCATTCCACAGCCCGGGAACATGCAGCCTCCAAGCCACATGTGGCCCGCTGGGTCCTCAAGTGTGGCCCTTTAAGGGGACATAAGACCTAGGGACCACATGTGGCTTCGAGGCTGCAGTTTCCCCACTCTTGTTTTACAATGAACACGGACTGCTATCAGGTCACATGCCCCCTGCCCCTATTCCTGCTCTGACTTCACAGAATTAAGGCAATAAAAGATGCAAGAGACCTTAGAGGGAAGGAGAAAAAAGAGAAAAATGTACATGATGATTTTGTTGTATATTTGAAAGGAATAGCAAATTGTTCATAGTAGATTTGCAGTTTCATGTTCAATCATCTTTTTATTGTACTGTTATGAAAATGCTTGTTTTATTTTCCATGAATTGATAATAAAATAAGAAAAGATTAACAAAATAAATTAAAAACATAATACAAAAAAAAAGACCTTAGAGCTTATCTAGTTTAAGCCATTCAATTTACAAAGGGGAAAACTAAGTCCCAGGGAGGGGCAGCATCCCACCCTACAGGTCTTGTAGCTAGTAATGGAATAAGTACTTTAACTTAGTCAGTGAGACTGCAGGGTTCTGTTATCTTTTTTCTGTCCTAGGGGCTCCTAAACTAAGATCCATAGACAGATTGCTTGGATAGGAAAAAAAAAATGACATATTTATTTTCACTAACCTCTCCCTACTAACCTTCATTACTAAGGCATTGTTCTGAGGAGGGGTCCATGGGCTTCCCCAGACTAACAGAGAAGACCAAGTTAAGGTTCTTAACGAGGTTAAGAAGCCTTGCTCTGTGCAGACAATGCCACCTGTCTTTGAGTCACTGAGAAGAATGTTGACCAGGATAGGACCAAGGAGGATAAAGAGATGGGCTTTAAATCAGTTTGGACGTCCCGAGTGCTAACTTAGGCACTGAAATTCTAGAAGCAGGGTAGGTCCCCAGGGAAGGTTGCTCAGGTGAAATCATCAGAGTGATTGCTTGAGCAGATATTTTTGGGCCAGGGAGACCTTTCCCAGCATTCCTAAAATAATTGTCTTTTTTTGGGTGGAAATCTATTATTCCATTGGTGCAAAGAATCCCCCCTTTACAAAACAGATTGGCAAGTGTTTGGGGGCACTGATCAGTTAAAGTGACTTGACCAGTGTCCCACAGCCTGGTCACCAGTGAGACTTAAGCTCACATTCCTAAGAGAGCAGCCTGGACTCTGGGCTGCATCTCTGTAATAATAATGACCATAAGAACTCCAGAAATTCTAACCACATTTGTGAAGGTGTCTTGTGTACATTATTTCATTTGATAAAAATCACACCTCATTGGCCCAAGACCAGAGCTTGATTACATTTGTTAGAAAATCTAGAGGGCCCTGGTTCCTTGATGGCACTTTGAGGGTCACTGGTCTAGAAGGGATGAGGCAGTGGCCAAGCCCTATCCTCCCCTTTGTGCTTGGGCTCCTGCTCTGTTTGGGTTCAGTGTAGGCTGAGGCACCCACCGGCTCGAGGCTTATGGTCTTATGTATGACCTTGAACAAGTCAGTTCTCCCACTGCCCTCAGTTTCCTCATCTGTAAAGTGGAGGAGTTGGACTAGAGGATGTTTGAAGTCCCTTCCAGCTCTGCCTCCATAATCCTAAGAATGTACAAAGCAAAGTCCCAGGGGGAGTTCTAAGCAGCACCTGAGATACCTGTAAGTGGTGGGCGATTTACCTTCTGTATCTTCTTCGATACCGTGATGAGCTGTCATCTGTAAACCAGGGGGTGGATTACGATGCTGCTCACAATGCCCTCCAAACCTTCCGAGATAACCTTTAGGGATTCCTGTGGATAAAACAGAAGTCCTCAGCCATATTCTTGCCAGAGCTGGTCCTTGGACAACAAGTGCACATTTTGTCACTAAGTGGAGCAGTGGTTAGAACATTGGCCCAGAGTCTGGGAGACCTGGGTTCAAATGAAGCTGCAAACACTTCCTTCCTGTGTGTCTCTGGGCAAATCTGTCTGCCTCAGTGTTCTCATCTGTAAATTGGGGGTAATAATAGTGCCCATCTCCCAGGGTTCTTGGGAGGATAAAGTGAGATGTTAATCATGAAGGGCTTTGCAAAGCTCCAAGCATTACATCCATGGTTATTACTTTTAGCCCCACGCTCAAAGCCTCTCTGAGCTAAAAGGCCCTGCCAAGGCACGTGCTCCACTGTGACAGCCTCTGAGATTTGGGGTCCACAGCCATGCCTTGGAAGGCTGAGGCAGAATAAACATCAGCCTCAAGAGAGAGAGGAAAAAGTCATTATAAAGATGAATTTCCAGCTCTCCTTCCTCCTCCTTCTGTAGCATTGCCAAACACTCTTTTGCTCCCTTAAAAGAGATCTCTGCTCAGGGCTTCAATTCTCTCATTCAGTCACTAACATCTGAATACTGAGCACCTTAGGGCAGCCAGGGGATGCCATAGTGTGTAGAGCACTGGCCCAGAGTCAGGTAGACTCATCTTCCCAAGTTCAAATTTAGCCTCAGGCGCTTACTAGCTGTGTGACCCTATGCAAGTCACTTTTCCCTGTTGGCCTCAGTTCCCTCATCTGTAAAATGAATCACAGAAGGAAATGGCAAACTACTCCAGTATCTTTGCCAAGAAAACCCCCAAAATGGGTCCAAGAAGAGTCAGACACAACTGAAATGATTGACAAAAATGGCACTGTGCCAAAGAATGCTACAAATGGCCCTCGCTCTTGGTTATGATCTTACTTGATCATGATAACAACTGTGGAGGTAGGTGATACCATCATCCCCATTTTACAATGAGGAAACTGAGGTAGATAAAGGAGTTAAGTGACTTGCCCAGGGTCACACAGCTAGTAAGTGCCTGAAGTCAGATTTGAACCCAAGGCTTCCCGACAAGTCAAACAGCCACGGAGTCTAATGGATAATTTTGAGAATGGAGAGGAGGGAGGGCTATGAGAGACATTATGGAGATTGGGTTCACCAGCCTTGGTTGGCTAGATGATTCTGAGGTCCTTCCAGTTCCCAGTCTATGGTCTAGCCTTTGAGTGGGATATATGTCCTAGAAGAGGACTACATTTTCAAATCTGTGTGAAAGGGGGAAAGGCAGCCCTGTCAGCAGAAAGAGGGCAACGTGAGGGGGAGATTCCATCTTGGGGGGAAGAGAAGAAGCAAGTTTGGACTTCTTAAATTTAAGGTATTAGGGGTGGCTAGGTAATGCAGTGAATAGGGCACTGGACCTGGAGTCAGGAGGACCTCAGTTCAAATTTGGCCTCACACACTTAACACTTACTAGCCATGTGACCTTGGGCAAGTCACTTAACCCCAAATGTCCTGCCTTCCTCCCTCCAAAAAGAAAAAAAAATAAGGTATTAGCAGGATGTCCCAAATGCAGTTGGGAATGCCAGACTGGAGCTTAGGGAAAAGATCAGAGATGCAAATACATCTCTGTCCCTGGCATGCTCAAAGGGAAAGGGAGGATTGGAGCCGGTGACTCCAAAGAGTTTTCCAGCTTTGGTTGAAATGAATTTCCAAAATGTGCCTTCATTTTTTAAAAAAGTGTTCTTGGCCCGTCAGATTCATAGAATATTTCACAGAAATCACAGAAGATTGAGGATTCGTCTGCTAGCTAGTAGGGAGAACCTGCTTAGAATACATTCTGTTGCCTTCTTGCTACAGCTGTGCCCGAAGTCCAGGCCCGTTTCCCTTCTAGATAGAGAAGAAGGCAGGGGATGGAAAGGCTCCTCACTGTGCTTCAAGCCATCAGGGGGATCAAGCGTTCCACAGCATTTCCGTTTCCTGTACCTTTTAAAGGCTCAGAGAAAGTGGTTCAGTTTGGGCACCTTGCCCGGCCACTGCTGAGGAAGGTGGGAAATGGGAACCACTGTCACAGGTGGTGAGTGAGACCTAAGATTCAATGGAAGATGACAAGCCATGAGAGGAAGCCCCTTCACATGGGAGGTGGGAGCGAAGGGCTGGGGGGAGTGGATGGGGACATGGAAAAATTCACCCCAAGTCATGCAGGAGAAGAAAGCAAAGATTCAGTTATGCAGAGTAAGAAGAGGGTGGTTTCCACATTGCCTGAGTACTCTGTGTCTGCAGGGTAAGTCTGGTACTAAGATGTCTGCTAAGTGGACTAGGCTAGTTTTTCACCTCAAAGGCAATGAAACCATCCTTGAGCAATGTGGCATATAGAGCACGGAATGTAGGGAAGGAAGACCTGAGTTCAAATCCAGCCTCAAATACTTACTGACATGACTCCAATGCAGTATTTTTCCCATACCAGTGAATTGTATGCACCCTCTCTAGATAAATTAAATTAAATTTTTTGAAACATCTATGTGAAAATCACTATGCTGGGATCTGGGGATTCAAAGATAAATTTGAAAAACAGTCTTAATCCTCCAGCATCATAGGAGCTTAGTCATTGCTTCCTGGTTGATAAATTTTTCAATAGGTCACTGCTTCCCCTTCTGCGAAGGTCAAGCAGTCATCGATCCCCGATTCTATCTCACCACCTTAAGGTGAAAAACATGTTCTGATTGACTTTGTTATGACATCCATAACCTTCCCCAACCTTGAGCTTATTAGCCCTCAGGAATTTCTGCAGAGGGCCTCTGGGGGATTCAGACCATTTGGGGCAGATTCCAGAGCTCCGTTTCAATGAAGGTGTGGAATATAATCAAGTTTGAAGATCTGGTTTTTCTTGAAAAGAGATGAAGAGACCCAGAGCTCACTCTTGGCTGGAAATTATTTTCTTTCACTTATTCATATTGGAGTTATTCATAAATATTAGATTGTTTTTCCTTCTTTTCAAATAACAATTTTGGTTCTGAACTCACCAATAAACCTCCTTCTTCAGCAGCTCCAACAGCCACCTGGCTCTGGGGGTGGCTCCATCCCTTCAGGCCCTTCGGGACCCCTTCTCTGACTGGTGAGTTCCTCCTGGAGTCTCCATTTTAAGAAGGGGCACCTTTTCCTCTCCCCCCACAAGAGGTCAAGCTCCCTTTCCTCAGAATGTCTCATTTGTCCTCCCAGCTCCTGGGTAGCTGTAATGTTTGTCACTAGTTCAGAGCGTGCCAAAGATATGGTCAGTTGCGGGGAGAAGGTCAGTAATGTGATGCCACCTCTGGGCTCACTGCCCTCCCCCCCTTTGCTGACCTCTGGAGGAAGGGCTCCACCTTCTCCTTTTTCTTTTTCTTTTTTTTTGGAGGGGGGGAAGGCAGGACGATTGGGGTTAAGAGACTTGTCCAAGGTCACATGGCTGGTAAGTGTCTGAGGTCAAATTTGAACTCAGGTCCTCCTGACTCCAGGGCCGGTGCTCTATTCACTGCACCACCTAGCCACACCTTCTCAAAGCATTTTGAAAGCTTCAGTCCCCTCCCAGCTTTGCTTCTGACCTTCTGGATTTTGCCACCATGCCTTGGGAGCCTGAGCACCGGGCACTGTGTTGCCCCGAGCATCCCTCCTCTATGCCAACCCCCTTCTCCCATCGGCGCAGTCCTCCAGGGGCCTCCATCTGGAGAAGAGGCCCAGGACAGACAGCCTTCAGGCCCCTCCTGACTTGGCTTCTGACCCCAAAAGTGTGTTGATACCACAGTCCCTTTGCTCCCCCACCCCTTCCAGATCCCTTTCGTGTGCTCATTGTTAAGTCATTTTCAGTTGTGTCTAACTATGTGACCCCATTGCAGGTTTTCTTGGCAAAGACACTGGGGGTGGTTTGTTGTTTCCTTCTCCAGCTCACTTTACAGATGAGGAAACTGAGGTCAACAGGGTTAAGTGACTTACCCAGGGTCACACAGCTAGTGGGTGTTGCAGGGCAGATTTGAACTCAGGTCTTTCTGACTCCAGGCCTGGCACTCTATCCAATGCATCACCCAGCTGCCTCTATGAGAGCATAGGCTTCTTTTGGGCAGAGACTGTCTCTTTTGTTTCTGTTTCTATCCCCATCACTGGTATACAATAATCACACAACAAGTGTCTTCCCTAGTTTTGACAACACTCAGCTCCTGAAGGCTTGTTGGGAAAGCAATGGTTGGCCTCTCCTCTTATATACCTGGGCCCAGGACTGAGTCTAATTCTTTCATCTAATCCCAATAAAGTTCATCCAGGGCCTTAAATTCTTTACTCCTTTCCAAATCATTAATTCAGTTGTTTGTTCCTAGTTAATGCCTTTGATTGATTGATTCCATAACTCCAACTTTACTAAAAAAAACTTTATTAATTGCTATGAGAGAAATGTTCTCACCTGATAAAGTATTAGGTTGTAGAGTATAATGTTAGTTATATTGACTGGGGTTGGGTATGGGACAAACGCTTCTTATGCATACATGATTTCATTTGGGATTCACAAACCCCTGCTTAGTTTCCAGTTTTGTGCTCCCACAGAAGGTGCTGGGATGAATATTTTAGTATATAATGGACCTTTGTTTCTATCTTTGACCAGTGCCAATGTGTGGAGCTGAGAGACAGAGTATAATGCAGAACTAGGAGAAAGTCAGTTTGGCAGCTATCAGGAGAATTTATTTTAGTGGGGAAAGGCTTGAAGCAGGAAGTTTTTAATAGTTTTAAACTATGCCTTATTTATGTCATGAATGAAATACAACACTTTTAATAATTTTAATGTGTATTTCTCTTAATTATTAGTGAGCTTTAACATTTTTCTTTTTTAAAAAATCACATTTGTATTGATTGGTTTTGTTTTTATGTCACCTACATTTTTCAATATATTTTCCCCTTCTTTCCATCCCTAAAAATAATATAGAGAAAAAAAATGTCAGTTAAATTAATTATGCTATTGGAAGTCTCTGATATGCTATATAATGTCCCATGCCTATAGTCTCCATCTCTACTCTTATTTGAGGTCAGAGTTAGGACAACTTTTAAAATGATTATTAACAATTTCTGTTTCTTCTTTTGAAAATTGTTCATATCCTTTTACCACTGGAGGATAGAGAGATATAATAATATTAATGATGAGTTAAATCATGATAATTAATTACTATTATTGATAGGAAGAGAAGATATAAATTGGTCCTATGGCGAGAATATGGAATGACAGATGGACAGCCAGCCTGTTCTTCTGGGCCCTTTGCTGTCAGAGTCAAGCAGAGAGGGCCACCAGGATGCTGGGTGGTCCCCTGGTGGTGAACGTATGAGGAGACATGCATGTGTGTCACACAGGATGGGCTGGAATCTGCCAGTGGAGTGTGTTTGGATAATATTGGTGTGTTTGGATAATATTGAGGACAACACTTGTATCAGTCACTTAATTTTGCACTAGCTCTTTATAAAACCCAGATGTCAGATGGTCATCATACATATGTATTCATCTCCACTAAGAAGCCTCTTCTGATGCTTCTTTATGGAGAGAGGATGAGCCTCTGCCCACAGTTGCTACACCATTAGAACGTTAGAGCCTAAATGCCAGAAGCATCTATCATTCCAGAAAGGCATTAAGTATGGGGTCTCATGAAAAAGTAAATGATAAATGTTGGTGGGGCTGTGGGGAAACAGGCACATTGATGGACTGTTGGAATGGCTGTGTATGGGTTCAGCCATTTAGGAAAGAAGCTTGAAATAATACACCAAAAAATTGACAAGGGGTGCTCATCCTCTGACCCAGCTAGAACCAAACAGTCCCTGCCCCTGATGAGTCTGTAGCCAAAAGAGACCAAAGGAAGAGGAAAAGGTCCAATATCTATAGATTATGTATAGCAGCTCTTTGGGTGGTGGCAAAAAAAAAACCCAAAGTAGAAACAAATGGGATGCTTATCAGCTGAGGAATGTCTGTGTATGTTGTTGTATATGGATGGATGTGATGGGATGTTATTAAAAAAGATAAAAGATTTTTTAAAATGAAAGACTTATGTGGACAGATACAGAGTGAAATAAGCAGGAGCAGAAGAACAGTTTTTAAGACTTCTATAAATTGGTGCAGAATGAAATGAGCAGAACCAGGAGAATGATTTAGACAATAATCACAATATTATAAAGACAAACAACTTTGAAAGTTGAGAGAACAATGATCAATACAGTGATCATTCATGATTCTGAGAATGGATGGACAATGATCAAGTGTGCTATCTGTGTTTCATGGAGATGTGGTGTATGTAGGGGGCAGAATGAAGGGAAGAGAGAAAGACAGAGAGAGAGAGAGACAGAGAGAGAGACAGAGAGACACAGAGAGACAGAGACAGAGAGACACAGAGAGACAGAGACAGAAAGAGAGACAGAGATAGAGACAGAGATAGAAACAGAGAGACAGACAGACAGAGAGAGACAGAGACAGACAGAGAGAGAGAGACAGAGAGAGAGAGACAGAGAGAGAGACAGAGAGACAGACAGAGAGAGAGACAGAGACAGAGAGAGGAAGCAAGAGAGGATGGGAGAGGGGGAAGGAGAGGGAGAAAGAGGGGAGACAGAGAGAGGGACAGAAACAAAGAGAGACAGAGCAACAGAGGAAGAGACAGAGAAAGAGGGACAGAGACAGAGATACAGAGAAAGACAGACACAGAGAGATAGAGACAGAGACAGAGAGACTGAGACAGAGGAACAGAGACAGAAAAAGGGACACAGAGAGGAGAGATATATACAGAAAGAGAGAGACTTGTTGGCAGGCTATTCTAATAGGGCAGATGGTGTGGTACAGGGGAAGACAGTCAGCTTAGGTGTCCCAGGATCTGGGGTTGTCCTGCCTCTACCACTTACTTCCTATTTGACGTTGGGGGAGATGCTTGTCGACCTTGGGCCTCAGTTTCCCCCTCTTTCAGTTCTGGGCTCAATGAACACTAAAGGGTTATTACAGCCCTAAGATTCAAAGTTTCTCTCCACACTGTATGAGGAAGCAGAGGTCTTCAGGAGGCCCAGTCACATAGAAAAAAACCCTGAACTCTTCACCCCATGACATTTCCGCAAAAGGAGGGCAGTTTTGAACCAGCACGTTTTCTTCTCAGTGGAAGCTGTCAAGCTCCTTTCCATAGCAAGGGTCCTTCTCCACCATTGTTGTTTTTGGTTTCATTCTCTGTCAGCTAATTGCTGACCACTCAACACACACCTCCCACAAGCATTCTTAATTACTCACCATTTTCTTTCCTCCAGCCTTTTCAAGGGACCACCAGAAAAAATGTCATATTTTTATGTTATTTTATTCATGCAAGTCTCTGTGTGTGTGTTCAAAAACATACACTCTGTTAACAATTTCCTTATTTATAAAAACAAGAAGACTAGAATACATTATCTCTCTGGGGTCTTCTGGCATGGAACAGTCTCTTCTTTGTTCTGACATTCTTCGTTCCAAGGTTCCTTCCATCTTTAGCCATAGCAGCCCCTCATCACTTACTCATCACTCATTTCTGTTTGGGGTCCACAATCCCACTAGGTAAGGATCATCTTTCTGTTCTTGGACAAGTAAGTCACTTAATCTCTCTGGCCTCAGTCTCTGTAAAATGAATGAATTTGATTTGCTGGTCTCTGAGACCCCTTCCAGCTCTAAGGCTATGATCCCAGGATTTCTTTTCTTTCAATCCAGGCTGATGAATGGAACATGTAAAAAATAGTGTTTTCTTAAAGAGCCTGGATGAGGTCTTTGGACTTCACTACTCTGCACATGGGAAACAATCAAACAAATACTTGATCAGTGACTAAGAGTGATCCCAGATCTCCTTTTCCACCATATCCAGATTCTCTTGACCCAGGGAACATCCATTTTATAAGGGACACTTCTACTGCTGTGCATTTCTGTTTATTTTAAAATCCTCTCTGCCTTAGGCAACAGAGACAAAAGCTTTCTATTTTTGTATTATCTCTGTATTGGATTCCCTGCTGATACCATGAAACTGCCTAGAGGAAACCAGGTCACCATGTAAGTATCATAAGAGAACTTGACTTACCTACATTCATTCATAGATTAGAGAACGTTAGAACTGGGGGAGGAATTTTTGATATCATCTCATCCAATCATCTCAATCTCTCATTTTAAAGAGGAGGAAACAGAGTCAACAGGGTGAGTCAAGTTGTTGAGCATTTACTAGAGTTCACTATATGCCAGGTATGGTGCCAAGCTCTGAGAATACAAATATAGGAATAATAATAGTAAAAAAGAAAGGTAAATGTAACTGCCCACCCCCAAGGAACTTACATTCTAATAGGGGAAGACAAATCAAAAAAGGAAACAGGAAAGCTAGGAAGGAAGAGACAGGGAGAAGAGACTTTTGCAGGCACGATGGTGGAAGAAGCCCAGAGTGCTGGAAGTTAACCCAGAGGTGGGCAAAGGAATGAATCTAGCTGTCCTGGGCACTCTTCTTCATATGGAGGATATGGAAGGAGCTGCCTGATTAAAGGAAGGGCCACAGGGTGAAGGGATCTACCAGGGAGGGAGGTCAGCTGAGTCATGACAGAGAATGAAGTGCAGAGTCAGAGAGGAATGAAGAAACCAGAATCCCAGAGACGTGAAGCTACTTACCCAAGGGCAGCCCAGACTCCAACACAAGCTCCACAGTCAGAGCCAGAATGGACAAATTCTAACTTTTAGGCAATTGCCCCTTCCATGATGCCATGTAGCTTTTCCACTTGATCCAGCATCTAAAACACTATCCTAGGTAATGTGGGAAGGGGAGAAGAAAGAGGGACTGTATCTCACTCATCTTAACATTGCCAAAGTTACTGGCATTGGGTTTTGTAGATGCTTAATAAATTTGTTGAGTAATTGACAAGAGAGCCAATCAGCAGTTTTTCTTAATTAAATTAAAATGTATATACACACATATCTATCAATTTTATACATACATGTATAATATATACATGCATACATATGTATGTATGCATACTGTGTACCCAACACTGTGCTGTGCAATAGGGACACAAAAAGGAAACTTCCTTCAAGGAGTTTACCTTCCAATGAATAGGTAATCTTTTTTTTTTTTTTGTCCTTTCTTCCCTATTCTTTTTCTTTTCTGTTCTATTCCTTTCTTCTCTTCCTTACTGCTCCTGTGGTAGCTGCATCAGTCATTGTTTTCTAGTTCCCATTTTCAATTTCTCCCTGCCTACTATCTACAGACATATCCAGATTTCTGTATCCTTAGAAAACTGGCATCTGACTTTGCTATTCTCTCAAGTTATCCTTTATCCCCTCCTTTCCATTTCCAAACTCCTATTAAAGATTGTCTGTCTTCACAAGGGCTCCCAGTGAGCTCCCTTATTTTCCTCAGAAGACCTCACAATTGCCATTTCTCTGTCTTTATACTCCTTGATCTTTGCGGCTTTTGACCTTGTTTATGACCTTATGTCCCTGGTTCTTTCATCTTTTTGACAGTATTGACCCTTGAGTAACTGCAGCAGCCAGCTCCCCAAAGTTCCCATGTGGTTTCACTGAAAACTGGCAGATGATATCTGCATGTGTTCTAAGGGCTGAAATTATGAGGGAATATCTGTGCATACTTCAAAGACTGGCCTCGTTGGCCAAGCCCTGCCCTTCATTACAATGACATCAAGAGAAGAGAAAAGGAGCAGAAACTAATGAACCAGAGGTGTGAGGGCAGAGAAGTAGAACTAGGGAGTCAACAGGATTAATCAATCAAGTGAGAAATACTTATTAAGTGACTACTGTGTTCCAGGCCCTGTGCTAAACCCTGCGGATACAAAAAGAACAAAAGACAGTCCCTGTCCTCAATCAGCTTACAGCATGCAAACAAATACATACAAGCCAGTTGTGTACGGTCATACCTTCAGGGATATTGCGGGTTCAGCTCCAGACAACACATCAAAGTGATTATTGTGATAAAGCAAGTCACAGGAATTTTTGTTTTCACAGTGAATATAAAAGTTATACTCACACTATACTGTAGTCTATTAAGTGTGCAATAGGATTGTGTCTGCAAAAACAATACCTTAATCAGAAAATACTTTATTGCTAAAAAATGCTAACCACCATCTGAGCCTTCGGTAAGTCATAATCTTTTCCTGGTGGAAGGTTTTGCTTCATTGTTGATAGTTACTGACTCCTCAGGGAGGTGGTTGCTGAAGGTTGGGGTGGCCATGGCCATTTCTTAAAATAAGACAACAATGAAGTTTGTCACATAGACGGACTCTTCCTTCTACCAGAACACTTAGAGACCATTGTAAAATAGCTAATTGACCTAATTTCAATCTTGTTGTGTCTCAGGGATTAGGGAGGTCTGAGTAGTCAGAGCAGTCAGAACACACACAATATTTATTAAGTTCATCATCTTATACGACCCAATTAGTGGTGCTCCAAAATAATGACTGATATATAAGGATACATGTCACTGATGTATGTGTGTATACATACATACACATCTATATTTATCTAGATAGATGGATAAATAGCTATATCTAGATCAATGACACTTATGAGTGATATAGAATTACTGGTCCCGAATCATCAGAATGGATATAATAATAATAATAATAATAAAGTTTGAAATATAGCGAGAATTACCCAAATGTAACACAGACACAATGGGGGCACATGCTGTTGGAGAAATGGAGCCAAGAGATTTGCTTCACCCAGGGTTGTCACAAAGTTTCAATTTGTAAAAAGCTTCCTCTCCGCAAAGCTCAATAAACTAGGTGTGTCTATACAGGAATAATAGGACATAAGGGTCAGAAGACAACAGCCCTGCATTCACTTTCTAGTCTGACGCGACAAGTTTACGTACTTCGTTCACACGGATTTATTACTATTTGATTTGTGCTTCTACTGAACTAACAAAGTAACGAGTAAGTTTTAAATGCCTATATTTCTGTATGAGGTATTGTCTGCCTGCCAGGAAAATCCTTATTTATGAAATTCAGAAACAACCCCCAAAAGAACAGGGATGAGGAGAGACCGTTGTGCTACGTGGAATGATTATTTTACCAGTCACATGGCTTTCGTAAGCAATTATTACAGAAAGACACTGGCTCAGGGAAATAGATTTAAGTGATCTTCCAGGTTTTTTTTAATAGCACATTCCTCAGTCACCCTCAACTCTAATAGGAGGTTGTCCCATTAAATCTGGAGAACTACTCCAAAAAAACACATTGACTGAGGTCTAAGCTGTAACACAAGTTGGCTCCTGAACACCAAATGCAAACAAACCAAAAAAGAAACCCGAGAGAATCTGCAAATGAAATGCAGCCTTATGGAGTCCATACTGCAAGGCAGAGATACACAGAGAGCTAGCGTGATGGATGGGATTGCTGCAAAGAGCCTAACTCTGGCTCAGCTTTTGTTTTGGCAACAGAGACCAGGTTTCCCTTTCTAGTGGCAAAGAATGACACAGGAATTTTACTTAGTCCTTCCTGTCCAGGGGCTGTGAAGGTTAAGGGCCTCGCATGACCCTGGAGAGGGCTCACATGCTGTCATAAACCTTGCAGAGCCCCAGCAGGGGAACCCACTCTTCAACAAGTGGGAGGCGAGAAGACCAGGAGACAGAGGGGTCGGGGAACTTGTGTTCCCTTCAAACCACTTTTATTTGACTATTGCTGCTTTACTTTGCAAGTCGATTTGTGCAAAGCTGGGCGGAGAGAAGGAAAGGCTTAGAAACAAAATCTGGTAAATACCATCTGTATTTTCTATAGAGGGAAAACCTAAAAAGAGATTTTTCTCTTATTTCTTTTAAGTCAAATAAAAGTGTCTACAAAAACCATTTTAAAAATAATAATAAACAATCCTCCCCATCCCCAAACAACAGCACAATCAAAATTATTTCCCAGGCTAATAGCAAGAACAGACTCAGTCTGTAACTGCTGAAAAGAAGCCTACATCTGGTCCAATCTTCACATCTTGCAGAGGAGGAGACTGTGGCCCAGAGGGGAATACTCCATGCCAAAAGCCCCAAAGCGGGTAAACATCAGAGCTGGGACTCGTGGCCAGGTCAGCTGACTTCTCCTGTGGTTCCCCTCCCAATTGGTCTTTTAATTTCTCCAAGGTTTTTGCTTTGCTGTGGTATAGTTCTGCTTGATATATCTGCTATTTTAGCTTTGCTTTGCAGGTCTTATCCGCCTTTCCATATTTCCTTCTATTTCTTATTTTCTTAGACTCACATTATCTCATAGTCGGAAGGGAGCTTGGAGATGATCTAATTCAGCTTATATACCAAGAGAATTCTGCATGTGAGGTCGAACATGAAGCTACTTTTTAAAAATTCAATTTTATTTTTGGTTCCAAATTCTCCCCCTGACTCTCCTCTGTATATCATGAAGGCAAGAAGAAAACTCATTCTAAATATGTATAGACATGAAAAACAAATTTGCATATAAATCTTGTTCCAAGAAAAATAAAAAGATTTAGCTAGATGGCACAGTAGATAGAACTCAGAACTTTGGGTCTGGAAGACTCATCTTCCTGAATTCAAATCCAGCCTCAGATACTTCCTAGCTGTGTGACCCTAGGCAAGTTATTTAACCTGGTTTGCCTCAGTTTCCTCATCTGCAAAATGAGCTGGAGAAGGAAATCCTTGCTAAGAAAACTACAAGTGAGGTGATGAAGAGTTGAACTCATCTAAAAAGTAACTAAACAACAAAGAAAACAAAAGTAAAAAAGAAGAAAATATATAAACTTTTTTCATCCTTAGTGTGAGACTTTATATTTATCTATTAAATGCCATTTATTAGGTTCATCGATCTCATCCACTAATCCATGGGCAAACTATAGCCTGCTAGCCTCTGTGCCAAATACAGCCCTAAACTTAAGCCTGTTTTTGTATGGCCCATGAGCTAGAGATGGTTTTCACATTTTTAAATGTTGAAAAAAGTCAAAAGAAGGATGATATTTTGTAACATGTGAAAATGATGTGGAATACAGATTTCAGCATCCATAAATAAAATTTTCTGGAACACAGCCATGCTTGTTCATTTCTGTATTGCCTACAGCTGCCTTTGCACCCCAATGGCAGAGAGGAGTCATTGGGACAGAATGCACTGGGCACTGGCATCACTCCACTCTGCTGCTGGCGGCTCTACAGATCCCACTTACAACTCTACAGCATTTCGAGGGCCTCTGATTTCATGGTTCCTTGACATCTTACTTTACTTTTGTTACCAGTGAATACTCGTCATGTCAGAGGAAGAGAGAAAACAAAGTTTTATTACAATTTTTCCAGCTCAGTGCTAAGATTGAAATTTGTCTAAATGAGAACTTTGCTCATCCACGATTATTGAATGCTTTGGAAATTAGGTTCTGCTGCAGACTTGATTATGTTTCTTAATGAATTCAACCTCAAATTACAAAGCCAAACAGCACTTACATGCAAAACTTATACTGCATTAAAGTCAATTCAATGAACACAACTACCGTGACTTGAATCGTAAGTAATACCTAACTTCTTTATTACTTCTCATGTTGTCAAGACTTAAAGAAGTGAGATCTCCCTTCTCCTGCAAATTTGCAGTGGATGTATTTTCCAGGCCCAAGCTAATTCCCATGGTGGTTTTTGGACCTCAATGTAAGGGAGAAAAAATATTCTCATATTTCAAAATCGATTTAACTGCAATTGAGGAGCTTCTATCCAACCTTCAAATGAAATGATTAATTTGCAATGTAATAACATGCTAAAAGGAAACTCTCAAGACAAGGATCTGATAGAACTCTGTCAAGGCCTTCCAAGTGATGAATATGCTCCATTAAAATCATATGCTTTGGGACTGATATCAGTGTGTAGCTGCACCAATCTGCGTGAAAAGACATTTTCAGATATGAAATATGGACAACCTCATTACAGATCAGCATCAACAGATGAATATTTACAATTATTTTGAACACTGGGAACACTAACCTTGAACTCTAATTAAATGTTATTCCCCCCCCCCCAAATTATTCCTATTTAGTAGACCTATATCACAAAATAATTTACTCAATTATTATCCTATTTTGAATTTCATCAATACAAACACCTCAAAATTTGCTTTCTCTCTAGTTATGTAAGTAGTGACATACTATCCTTGACTTTACTTCCTGCCCTACAAAGCCTCAAGTATTTACTATCTGGACCTTTATGGAAGAAGCCAGGTGACCCTTATTCTAAGCTCTTAAGAGCTTTTGGAATCATCCATGTGCCAGTGATTTTTCCCAGACACATACTGTCTACACATTCTCCCAAGTGGTTTATAGAAACATTAAACAGCCCAGGGCCAAGTGCGAATCAAAGCTGATATTGAAAAGTTAATGATGATGCTTTAGAGGTAGCTACTGAACGAATAATGAATCCCCATGTCATCTAATATGCATCTCTCCCTCTTTCTCATGATAATGTGAAAAAGGCTATCAAATGTTTCATTAAAAATGTAGGTGAACTGTGTCTTCAGCGCTCATAACCCTATCTAAAAAGGAAAGAAGGTCAATCTGGCATGACCTATTATTGATGAAACCTCTATCATCATTGGCTGAGTTCAAAATCCATTTCTTTAAAAATTTCCAACACAATAATAACATCAGGTTATATGATTATCATTGCTTATCTAGACATTTCCCAGTAACTGGAGGTATAGATTGTCTCCAGTGGTCAGCTATAAAGATGTTTGCATAGGAATTTCTTATAGTTTGTAACATATTGTGGCATCTTATCACTGTAGCAAATGACTTATCATTCATTCTTTAATTATATTAATCCCAGCAGAGAGAATCAGAGCAAAAGGGTGGTACTGGTTTCTGTTATTTTTTGAATGAATTGTTAGATTGGACTCCAAAAGGATCACTTCAGTTTACAATACAATGGTGTGCCTGCTTTCCCACAGCTGCACCAGCATGGAATTTCATCATTTAATTTTTTTTTTTTTTTGCTAATTTGGTAGGTGTCCAGTAGTACTCAAACTTGTTTTCATTCACATTCATTGCCTTAATTAGAATTCCTTCTATTGGAGCCCTGAATATTTGAACTGCTGCTCTGACTGCCAGTGACAGGGAACTCATGACCTCCAAAGTGGCCCTTTGAACTCTGGAGCAGACCTAAGTCAAAAAGTTTTTTCTGATGTTGACCTGATACCTTCATTTCTAGGTATGTGCAAGGGATGTTTTTCTGTTGTTCAATTCTTACTTTATTTCTGTCAGAACTGTTGTGAAATTGTTTATGGAGATGTCTCCTTTCACTTTTTAAGTTAATGAACTGATATTTTATGCTTTTTTTTTGTCATTGTCACTTCTACAGGTAGGTTCCTTCAAGATCCAGCTCAAGCTCCACCTTCTGCAGGAGTCTTTCTCAACACCCCATCCCCACTCGCATTTGTTTGTGCTTTCCCCTCTGAAATGTGCTTTTCCCATCTACTCTCTACGTATCTTGTATGTTACATGGTGAGATCATTGAAAATAAGGTGGTCTTTTAATTTCATGTCTCTGCTGCTTAGCATATAGGTATTTAATAAATGTTTGACTCTTGTCTCCCTCATTAGAATGTGACATCCTTAAGTATAGAAACCATTTTTGGTCTTTCTTTGTATCCCTAGCACTTAGCACAGTGTCTTACATGCAGCATTTAATAAGTTCCAGTTGAATGACTTTTAATAAATTCTCCTGCTTGTATTAGGACATAAAAAGTTGAAGATTTTGTGTGATTCCCTCATATTCTGCCACCTTATAAAAGTATTTTCATCTTCTCATTCTTAACCCAGTGTAAATCAATTGTTGGCTGACTTTGTGATCTCTGTCACACAGGTTTATTGGTATTGTCTCTGTGGGTACAGGTCACAACCAATCCATGGCTTCTCATTTGGTGGGATTCTTGAATATTTCTTCCTAAATCTTGCATGAGGAGGATGGACAGTAGCTGGCACACTAAGCATCTTCCTTCAGGACTTTAAAACGTCCCTGAGTGCCAGTGCACCAGCTGGGTTGTCTGTCTGTTCTCCTGCACTCTCATCATGTAACCCGCCCACCTCCATTTTCCTGGATGGAAGGCAAGTCAGTATTTTGTCTTCAACACCATTTTGCACCCATCACATTTCTCCATGACGTTCCATGATTCACAAGGCATTGAGCAGAAGGAATAAACATTCAAATTCCTTTCCTCCAAAGTGAAGAGCAGGGGGCTTTACCTCAACAACTATAAATTCCTTTCTAGTCTAGTCTTTGGATGTTTTTAATACTTGAGTCTCAGTGATTCTTTTCTTTTGAAAACCTAGGATGCCCATCCTTGAAGGAATATTTTCCCATTCCACTAGGAGCCCAGCTTTAGGAAAGGTTATGTAGTGGAATGGGTGGTGGTGGAGGGGGCAGGAATTAGGGGACTTGCCAACAATCTCTCTGGCCAGAAGAGAATCCCTGCTTTTCTTTAAATGATAATGATTTAGTTAGACAGAATAGGCTATGGATATACATTTTTGATAGAAGTTTTAAAATTTCATCTCACTGTATTCTGCAGACTAGTCATCATTTCAAAATCAGAAGGCCCCAAACTGGCCCATTGGCAATACCACTGGAGTTCCTTTGTGAAATGGTAAATTTGAAAAGATGATGTAATTAGCCCCCAAGTACCAGGGGCTGAGTTAACAAACCACACTACAGAGTCAAAACAATCTACTAAACCCGACTTTATATACACTTTATTTCACTAGAGACTGCAGTTTTATACACAGTATAAAGGGGCTTCTGGGTAGCACACATATAGTTACTGACTGTACTCCTTAAGAACCACATTTTACATTATACAGTATTAAGTACCCTATCATTAAAACAGTATTCTGTGACTTTAAAAAATGAAACAAAACCCTACATATAAATGAGATTTACCATATGCACTGTGCAACTGTTTTTATAACATAGCTGAATCACCAAATGTGAATTTAAAATACAACACTGTTATTAGAACATGAATTTTCTGTTGTGATGTTCCATGTTGTATTAGACAGATCTGACTAATTCCTGTTCAAATCTCAAAGTAGTGTTAAGTTCCAGGTAATTGACAGCAACTTCTAATTAAGATTTCAAATGAAATCTTTTATAAGGAGCAGAATTTTATAGCACATTGCTTTATTCTCTGCTGGTGTAGCCAATAACCTCCAAATCAAAATAGGATGCGATTTTCTTTTGTGGATCGCCTGGTGATCAGCCACGAGATGAAGCCTTGGCTTTCCTTGCTGGAGAGGCTCCCAGGGTGGTACTTGGATCTCTTAGGGTGGGGTCATCAACCTGGGGAATAGTTGAGCTTGGAGAGTTCCAAAGAAGACACCCAGGACTCTCTGGATGATCATTCTGATTCTCTTTTGCCCCTGCTTATGCCCATCAAACACACAGAAAGAATACTGCATTACAACTCATGATGTCCGCTTTTGCAAAATGATGTAATAAAGAATGTGCTGGTAAACAAGTCTGAAGGATTTCTTCATTTTCCCACTTTGTAGAGTGGGGCAGTGGGAGTGTATCAGCTAAATGAGCAAGAGAAATCTTCGAGGGAAGAACCGCTTCACTGTCACACAAAAACCAGTGACTCTCTTTATGGATGATTGCATCCAAGACTTCTCCCTCTCCCCCCCCCCAAAGGTCATGAATGTTTGTAAATTCAATAAATAGTAGAAAAATAATCCTTTACTTAGAAATTTTGAGATGCATTGTTTCAACCTTATCCTTGTCAGTCCCATTTAGCAAAGGCCAGCTCAATGAATCTTTTAGAAACCAAGTAGAATCTTGGGAAACAAACAAGCAAACCCAACTGGTTGTACATAACAGCTGGAGGTCTTGCTCTCCTGGATTTACACTCTCCCAGTTAAGGAAAGCTGCATGGCCCCAGCTCCACGACACATTCCTCTGGCTCTGCATGATGAGAGGTTTGAAAGTTTTATCCCTGTGTTTGGAGCTCTGCTTTCTCTCCCATTTTATTCATGTTATGGCAGGTCCATTAATCAGACTTTATTTCCCCTCCATTTCCAAACCAGCCTTAGGTTCTCCTAAATGTAATTTGTTGTTCTTAACCGTTTAAAAACAAGCAGGAAATGAGTTTGACCACTCCTAGCATCACCCAGACAACAGCTGTCTCTTCAACATGAATTTCCATCTTCCACAACCCACCTCCACCCCAGCCCCTCTCTCCATTTTCTCTTCTCTTCAAGGGGAAGATGAGATTGTCAGCATTCTGCATCCACAGTATGTACTGTCACTGCTGCCTGTAAGTGGTGGTTGTGATGGAGGGTAGGGTGATGCAGTCGGTAGTGGTGGAACTTGTGGCTTAGCAGGGCTGCGGTCTGAGGAGGCGTGTCTAGATCTAAATCCTCATCGTGGTTTCCAACATCAACCCCAGCTGACAATGGGTCATTGTTGCCCGGAGGATTTTCGCTGTCTTCTTGGGGACTCATGGTGCTATAACCTGGAGAAAAAATAAAGAGAAATTGGAGGCTTGGAGGGCAGTTCAGGAAACAAAAATGCCTTCCTCATCTACCCCACTTTATATACAAATGATTCAGGTTGTTTATACCCAGCTCTCATCTCTCTCCAGAGCTCCCGCTCTGCATTATCAATTGCCTGCTAGACAATTCCACTCAGATGTCCAAGGGGCATCTCTAATCCAGCACATCCACAATGGTGCTCATCTTTCCTCCAAATCCCTTTCTCATAATGTTCCTATTTTTGCCCAGGGCACCACAGTCCTTTAAGTTGCCCATGTTTGTGATCTCAGAGTCATTTTCCACTCTTCAGTCTCACTCACCACCTCCCCTCCCATCTCTACATCCTATAAGGGCATTATTGATTCCACCTTCCTGGCACCTTTCATAGTTGTCTCTTCTCCATTCCCTTGACTACCACCATGACTCAGGTCCTCATGACCTATCACTTGTATTACTGTAAGTGCTTCCTAATTGGTGTCTCTGCCTCCAGCTTCTCCCTTCTTCAATCCATACTTCATACAGCTACCAAACTGATAACCCTTAATAACAGACCTGACTATGTCACTCCCTTTCTTAAGAAGTTTTGTTATTCAGGGCTTTTTTAGTTGTGTCTGACTCTCCATGACCCCATTTTGACATTTTTTGGGCAAAAAACACTGGAGTGGTTTGTCATTTCCTTCTCCAGCTCATTTTACAGATGAGGAAACTAAGCAAACAGGGTAAAAGGACTTGCCCAGGGTCACACAGCTAGTAAGCATTTCAGAGTGATTTCATTTGACTCTCCATTGTGCACTTATATTTCAAGCTGGGGTCCTAACTGCTCTCCCCATTCTGACACCGCATCCAGCCTCCATCGCCCCTTGCACATACTATAATATACTCTACTCCATCCATGCCTGGAAAGATTTTTCCTCCTTCCTTCCCCTCTTGGAATTCCCAGATTCCTTCCAGCACCATATTCTCCTCGTGCTCCCCAATCCCAATTCTTCACCTTTGCTTGTAGTGGTTAATGGCAAGAATGCACAACACAAAGTCATGGGACCTGGGTTCTAATTCTAGTCCTGACACTTGCACATTGGGTAATCCATAGGCAAACCACAACCTCTTTGGGCTTCAGTTTCTCCATCTGAAAAATAAAGGGGCTGGACCTAATGACCTCCGAGGGCCCTCCCAGGTCTAGTTTGCAACCCCAAGGCTGATGGACATGTTGTTTTCCCCAGTATAATGTAAACTCAGGGAAGGCAGAAGCTGCTTATTTTTGCCTTTGTGGTCACAGACAATAGACATTTATTAGGCATTTACAATATGGTAAAGGCCAGGGATATAATGAAAAGCTGCAAATTCCCTGGTCTCGTGGACCTCACTGTCTAATGGGGAAGACAACACGCAAACAGCTACGTAGACACAAGAAACAGCCAGAACAAGTTGGTAAGAGTCTCAGTGGGAAGACACTTTCAAGGAAGACTGGGAAGGCTTCTTGCACAAGGAGGGACGTCAGGGGAGGCCCAAAGGAGGCCAGGGAAGCCTGGAGGCTGAGCCAAGGAAGCTGGGGGACAGCTGGGCCAAAGCCTCTGAAGGAAAGAGTAAGGAATAGCAAGAGGGCTGGAGTCACTGAATCCCAGAGTCCAGGGGGCTGAGTAAGGTCTAAGAAGACTGGAAAGTCAGGTTTGTAAAGGGCTTTGAAAGCTCCTGGAGGTGATGATAGTAGGGAATTCCTGGAGTTTACAGAATAAAGGGCATTTGATCAGACCTAGGCTTTGGAAAGAGCAATATGGCGGCTGAATGGAGGAAGATTGGAGCAGGGAGAGGCTTGAGAAAAGATGTCCACCCAGCAGCCATCGCAATAGTTCAGACTTGAGGTGCAGGGCAGCAGCAATGTCAGAGGAGAGAAGGGGTAGTGTTTGAAAGATATTGAGGTAGAAATGGCAAGAGTTGACATTGATTGAATATGGGGCACGGTGAGAGTGAAAAATTCAGGAAGACACCAAGGTTGGGAGTTTGGGTGGGTGGATGGTGGCACCCTTAACACTAAAGGAAAGCTAGGAAGGAGCCAGGATTTGTTTTGGGAGGGAGGTAGATAATAAGGTTAGTTTTGACAGGTTGAGTTTAAGATATCAAGAGGAGATCCAGTTTGAAATATCCAATAGGGAATTGGAGATGTGAGACTGGAGGTCAGGGTTGGACAAATTGATATCAGAATCCATGTAGCAGATGCTTAATATATGATTGTGAACCCAATAAGATTTTTGAGTGAGTTATTTCAAAAGAAGCCAGTGAAGTGCAATGAATATTTTCAAAGAAAAGTCTACAGAATTCATGTCAGGCTAAGAAAAGTAACTGGAGGGCAGAGGCTTGCCTGTCTCTGAATCTTTATCTCCAGCACACTGGCGGCTGATGTGAGCCAATCAGCTCTTTTCTGTCTAAGCTGGCTCACCCTGTTTAAAGATTCAGCCTTTTTGGTATTCTAAGGAATATCTTTGAAAAGAAAATGGTCTTGCTGATCAAAGGATTCAATTTCCAAGATCCTGACACATTTTTAAATATTGCAAAAAAGAAAAAATTCCTTTCAAAGTTTCCAGAAGCAACAACCCATGAATATTGCTATGGCATTCACAGTTAGCATCAATCAGCTTCTCTCGGGGGCTGCAGAATCGATGCATTTGCAGACAGTGGAGCAGAAGCGTTTTGTGGCTGAAAATACAGGCCCACACAGAGACAAAGAAGGCGATTCTCCCTCTCCAGGCAAACGTCAGAAGGACCTTTTCGACAGTACAGAAAATACCTTGGTATTAGGAATCGAAGGGGACTGTTTTCTTCGCGTTTTTATTGAAGGAAGCTGAAAAGTGAGCCTTTGAATGTCAATCACACCTCAGGTTTGAAAAGAAACACACATGGCAATCCAATTCCAGGTGCTCTGAGATAACATTAAAAGTGACTGGAAACCAGATCAAATGAGATAACGTATATTCAGACCTTAGAGTGCTACATTATTGTGGTTATTAATAATGACCATCAACGCTGCTAATGATACCAGCCCCAGGGAAAGGGGTGGAGCATATCTGGGGGAGGCCACAGGATGGAGGGGAACATGGTGCCTGAGATGCCACTGAATCAGACATTCAATCAGTGGACTCCTCAACCTCTGTTGTCTCAAGGAGTCCTGGTGAAGCCTATAGGTCCCTTCTCAGAAAAAAACCCTTTAAACACATGAAATGCAATACATAAGATTACAAAGGAACTAATTACATTGAAATACAGATTTAAAACCCTGAAGTATAGGAACTCCATGGGCCTTTTAAATCTTTGATTCTATTAAAGGTCATGTGGGCTGATGGCAAATACTTAGTGGAAAAAACAGCAACAGAAAGTTCCTGCAAATCCCTTGTGGTTGGCAGATGACCCCAGTTTCAGCAGATGCCCTGGCTTAGGGATTTGAGCTCCAGAACCAGCCCTGCCTTGGCTCCCTTCTTCCCACTCCCATGGCCGGCACCCCTGGCTCAGGCCCCTTCTGCCTGGGCTGCTGCCAGACCCTCCCATTGGGTACTTCTGTCTAAAGCCTCTCCCTGCCTCTGCTGCAAGGTTTTGTGCAGCTTCCATAGTAATGACCTGTAAGGCACAGGTCTGACCAGGCCATCCCCATGTTTAAGAAGCTTCAGTGCTTCCTATCACTTTGAGGACAATAATAAGGATTTAAAAGAAATAATGCTACCCAGGACCTATATGAACACAACTACAAAACACTTTTCACGCAAATAAAGTCAGATCTAATTAATTGGAAATGGGCAGTGGGTCATGGCTGGGTTGAACTAATATAATAAAAATGACAATTTAACCTAAATTAATTTATGTATTTAGTGCCATACCAATCAATCTACCAAAAAATTATTTTTCAGAACTAGAAAAAATAGTAACAAAATCCATTTGGAAGAACAAAAGGTCCAGAATATCAAGGGAATTAATGAAAAGAAATACTAGGGAAGGTGGCCTAGACATATCAGATCTTAATCTGTACCATAAAGCAGCAGTCATCAAAACTACTTGGTAGTGGCTGAGGAATAGAGGAGTGGATCAATGGAATAGACTGGGAAAATGAGGCTCAGCAGTCAATGATTATAGTAATCTACTGTTTGATAAACCCAAAGGCACCAGTTTTGGGGATAAGAACTCTCTGTTTGACAAAAACTGCTGGGAAAACTAGAATACAGTATGGCAGAAACTGAGCATAGACCATTATCTAACACCATATGCCAAAATTAAGTCTAAATGGGTGCATGATCTAGGTATAAAGGATGATAATGTAAGCAATCTGGCAAAGCAAGGAATAGTTTACCTGTCAGATTTATGGAGAAGGGAAATTTTATGACCAAACAAGAATTAGGGGGCATTATAAAATGCAAAATGGATAATTTTGATTGCATTAAATTGAAAAGCTTCTGTACAAACAAAGCCAATGCAATCAAGATTAAGAGGGAAGTGGGAAATTGGGAAAGAATTTTTACAACCTATGTCTCTGATAAAGGCCTCATTTCTAAAATATACAGAGAATTGAGTCAAATGTATAAGAATACAAGTCATTCCCCAATTAATAAATGGTCAAAAGATATGAACAGGCAGTTTTCAGAGGAAGAAATTAAAGATATTTATAAGTATATGAAAAATGCTCTAAATCACTATTGATTAGAGAAATGCAAATCAAAGCAACCCTGAGGTACCACATCTCACTGTCAGATTGGCTAAGATGACAAAACAGGAAAATGAAAAATGCTGGAGAGGATGTGGAAAAATTGGAACACTAATGCATTGTTGGTGGAGTTGTGAACTGACTCAACCATTCTGGAGAACAATCTGAAACGATGCCCAAAGGGCTATATATAAGTGCATACCCTTTGACTCAGCAACACCACTTCTAGGGTTGTATCCCAAAGAGATCATAGAAGCTGGAGGAAGACCCATATGTACAAAAATATTTATAGCAGCTCTTTTTGTGGTGTCAAAGAATTGAAAATCAAGGGGGTGCCTGTCAGTCAGGGAGTGGCTAAACAAGTTGTGGTATATGAATGTAATGGAATACTACTGTGCTATAAGAAATGAGGATCAGCCAGACCTCATAATAACCTGGAGAGACTTATACAAACTGATGTTGAGTGAGAGGAGCACAACCAGGAGAAATTTGTACACAGTTACAGACACAAAGTATGTGTGATGACTAACCTTGATAGACTGGGCTCCTCTCAGCAATGCAAGGTTATAAGACAACTCCAAGAGACTCAGGATGGAAAGGGACATTCACATCTAGAGAAAGAGCTATAGAGTCTGAATGCAGATTGAAGCAAACTCCCTGCTCTCTTTCTTTTTCTTTTGTTGTGTTTCCTCTTTCCCACTGTTCATTCCATCAGTTATAATCCTTCTTTACAACCTGGCTAATGATTAATGTGAAGATATCTGTAGATCCTATATTTGACTGCATGCCGCCATCGGGGCAGGGGGGAGGGGGAGGAGAGGGAGGGAGAGAAATTAGAAACTCGAGGGATTGTGGAACTGAATGTTGTAAACTAAAAGTAAACAAATAAATTAATTAAAAAAATAATGCTGATAATAACAGTGAGAGGTAGAATTTGTATAGGACTTTAAGGTTTGCAAGGCACTTTCCATCCCCATTTTACAGATGAAGAAACTGGGACCCAGAGAGAGTAAATGATGCCCAGCCTAGTGAGTGTCTGAGTCAAGATTTGAACTCG
This sequence comes from Petaurus breviceps papuanus, assembly GCF_028583685.1. Taxonomy (NCBI): domain Eukaryota; kingdom Metazoa; phylum Chordata; class Mammalia; order Diprotodontia; family Petauridae; genus Petaurus; species Petaurus breviceps. The sequence goes on from NW_027185852.1 coordinate 11,015,359, forward strand.
TGTTCCTACAAACTCCCATCTGGTCCTCCCCCTTCAAATTCTAGTTCCAGTGTGTTTTCTGCATTGATTTTCCATTCCATTCCCTCAATGCAGTGCATGTTGTATCTAATGTAGCCTCTCTGTGCTCTCCCATGTGGAACATTCTCCAGCCTCCATGCATTTGTACACACAGTCAGCTGTCCATGCTGGAAGGCCCCCCTCTTCAGCCCCACTGGTGGATCACTCAGGTGTTGCCAGCTGCACGAGGCCTTTCCTGGTCTCCTGTGACCTGATCCAATGTTCTCTCTCCAGTATACCATCCCATATTTATTCTACTGAAGCTCTGGGGTGTGTGTGAGGGGTGCATTTCATGTAGATGAAAAGCGGGCTATAGAGGATCTTTTTCTGAAGGAGCTGTATTATTTGTTCTCTATGCTCCCACTTCCCAAAAGGTCAATATGTTGGAACAGTCGAGGACTGTGTCATGCACCAGGGAGGTCCCCAAACCATCACAGCCTCCAGCCTTGGGGCCAAAGGAACTGGGGGATCTGTGCTTCCAAAGGTTCAGAGCTAGGGGCTGTGCTCCATGTGAGGGTATCTTCTAGACCAGCCTCATCCCCAGCCCTCCTAGGTGAGCTCTCACCTTACCTTTCCAGGGCCCAGACCTCTGAGTGGCTTCCCTGGGGCTCCCTCATCATGTCATCTCCCCTCTGACCATACTCATCCTCTCCCATCTGAACCTTGTACTCTGCCTTGGCCCTCATAAGGCAAGTGAGCTCTAACCTCATCTCATTCCTTGGTGCAATGCCCACCCCCCCCCAACTTCCCAGGACCCTCTATGGGCTGTCTTCCTACATTAGAATGTAAGCTCCCTGAAAGCAGGAACTGTCTCATATCCTCAGTGCTCAGCACAGTGCCTAGCACATGGTAGGCACTCAACAGCCCACTGGACATCTCCATCAGGAGATCTCCTTAGCATCTCAAACTCAACTTGTCCAAAATGGAAACTACCATCCTTGTCCCTAAAACCATCTCTAACCTTCCCTTTCCCTGTTGAGGGCATCACTCTATCCTTCCAGTCACCCAGATTCACAACCTGGTCATTGTCTGTCATTCTTGACCCTTCCCTCTTCTCTCTTCCTCACCTTGTCACTCAACCCCACCCCCATATCCAATCAATTCTCAATTCTATCTAAATTTTATATATTTGTATGTGTATATGTGTATCTATTTACCCATGTATGTATGTATGTATGTATCTATCTATATACCTGCCTACCTATTTGTCTGTCTATCCATCCTTCCTCCCTTCCTTCCTTCCTCCCATGCATCCATCCATCCATCCATCCATCCATCCATCCATCCATCCATCTATACTCTTCTCTTCACTCTCCTAGTTCCAGTGAAGAGTCGGTGCTGCCAGTTGTTCTTGTCCCCAATCCCCACTCCAAATCAATGCTCCTGCAACATAGGTCTGACCATGTCACTCCACTCCTCAAACATCTCCCATGGTTCACTGTTACGTCTAGGGAAAAATACAAACACCTCAGCATGGCATTTAAAGCCCCCTGCAGGCTGGCTGCCCCTCACCTTTCCAGACTCCTCTCCCATTATTCCCCCAAACTGGGCTCCTAGCTGTTTTTTGAACTCAGAATTCCAACCCCATCTCCATATCTTTGCACAATGTGTCCCTGGTGTCATTTTCTTCTCATATAATCCCTAACTTCCTGCAAGGCTCAGCTCAGGGTCCTAGAGGAGGCCTGCTCTGAGCCCCCTTGGAGTCATTCTTGTTCCCTCCTAAAATTATTTGTAATTACTTTTGTGATCTACACAGTAGGCACTTAATAGAAGCCTGTTGCCTGATTTTAACCCCTGTCCCACCCCAAACACCATTAGTAGAATGGTGAGAGCAAGACCTGCTTCTGTCCCTAATACCTTGTATATAGTAGGAGCTTAATAAAAGTTTATTGAAATGAATTTTGTCAAGTCCCTGATCACTTTCTCCCTGACGTGGTTTTAGGGATGGGGCACTCCCAAGTGACGAGTCACTCTGTCAGCCGAGGCTGGCACTTTGTTTATAATTGAGACACTGTGACACTGCCCAGGGCACAGGCGGGTTCAGACTCATCCAGAGTCACACCACCATTATGGAAAGGCCTGGAGGCTGCCTGTCCATTGCACCCCATTGACACGCTTCGATGGCCTCTTGAAGACGTGGAGCCAATGAGTGGCAGTAGGAACTTCTTCCAGTACTAAATGAGGGGGTCCACTCTGCCCCCCAGCAGTCCTGGGCTCCAGAATCAACCCCAACCATGCTCTGACCCAGCTAATGGGGAGCCAGGAGCATCAGCAGCTCAGGGTGGGGATTTCTGGAGGGCCCTCGGGACCCACAGCCTGCCCCTGTCTCCATCACACAGTGAACTCTTCTGTGCCTTAGGGAGAAGATGCAGCCAATGACTGGGGTAGAAGGCAGGGAACTCAAAGCTTGAGCTGGGCTCTGTGGGTTTTGGATCTCTCTCTCTGCCTGGTGCCTTTCCTCTGCTTCCCTTCCCTTGATCACCAAGACAAGGGGGCGATGAATGGACCATCTTAAACTTGCCTCTGGGCTCTACCAAGCACCTGCATGGGCCTCAGCAGACTGGGGGAGGTGGTGAGGAGGGATTGAACAGCTCCCTGTATCCTCTAAATTTGGAGCTAGCACCCTTGGACGTGACCAGTCACAAACCAGGATCTTTCAAAGGATGGTTGTTGTGCTCATTTAACGACCAGAATTTGAAAGACCATTCCTAAAAGTCACCCAGTCTGTACCATGTGAAGCTGAGTTCATTTTCAGGGTCTTGTGACTGAAGGATCTGTTCATGGTCCCAGCACTTTGGAGGTAAAAGGGTCTTGGAATGGGAATGTCATTTTTAAAGTAAAAGTTCTAATTTACAAAATAAAATTAAACTTAAAAATTTTCACCCCAGTGATCTGAATTAGAACTTTGTCTTCTATTTTGCTGCTAGGAATTTTCTGACCATTATATGCACTGCACACAGGAAATGGAGCCTGGCAGTGAGGCAGGGATTGTGATAGGTGGGAGAGGAGAAGGAGAGCATCCTTAGCATGGGGGCATAGCCTGTGCAAAGGAGTGGAGGAGGGAGACGGGCTATTGTGGGGAACAGTAGGCAGTCTGGTTTGGCTACGTTTCCAATGCCCGAGGGGGCTATCCCAATGGGACCTCAGAGGTTACCCAGTCCTTAGCAAGACCCCTCACTATTATACCTTCAAACATTTATTCAGGCTCCCCTGGAATACTTCTGGGAAAAGAGCCCCCCAACTCCAAGGAAGGACCATACTCTTTAGGGAGAATGCTAAGTAGAAGGAACCTTCCTTTATATTGGATTGAAACCCGTCTCTCTGTAACTATCCCAGATGCCTGGCATGTCCTCCCCCCATCCCCTGTACCTAGCACAGTGCCTGGCACACAGACGAATGCCTGTCCAATCGAACTGAATTGTTCTGGAGGCCATGGAACAGACAGCCCGCCGAGAGGCACCAGCAGCCAGGACCCTCGAGTCCAGGTCCGGCTGGGGCTCCTAGTCTGAAGGGTGCTGACATGACGGCACTGGCCACAGGCAGCACACACTTAATGACTGTTTACTGAGTGAATGAATCCCAGTGTTTGGGCCAATTAGCAATGCCAGGGGCTGGGCCACTGTCTAGCCTAGGGTCCCGATGAGCCTGAGGTCTATGAGTCAGTGATGGTTTCAGAGGGGCCAAGCAGATGAGTTGTCTGAGGCAGGATTTAGCCCCCAGGATTCTGGGCTCCAATTCCAGGACCCCCTCAATGGGGTCTGCCCTCATGGATCAGCTGAGCTGATTCAGTGCAGCCATCCTGAGTAGAGAGAAAAGAATTCTAGGGAAAACCCAAATGGGCACTCCTTAAGGGCAGAGGCTGGTTTTGCCTTCCTGTGTCTCCACAACACCTGGCACCAGTCCTATGCTCAATGACAAATGCTGGTTGACCAACCCTGGGGTCAGCCTACTTAGGGGTCCTCTGCACTCCTAAACAGCGTCATTCCTCGTGGTTGCTAGGGATGAGTTATGATCAAACTAGCCCAGAATTCTACAGCTGGACAGTGTCTTGGGATGCCACATCATAAGAGTTTACCTAAAGACATTTCAGGAATGAACAAAGGGGTCTGAGTGGAGACCTACCAAGACCCACAGCTATGACCCTTGGATGTGGGGTCCTTACCGTGATCACTTTCTGTTCCAGATCGACCCCAGTACCGACGTCTCCGTTCTGGGCTATGTGCATGTCGCTCGATCACTGCTGCTATAAATCGAGTGTTGCTAACTGGGAAGACAAAGGCAATTTATTTTTACTCGCACTGCGAATTCTTTACTATCCCATGTCCATTTGTTTCCCCCAGTGGGTTCATTCAACGCTAGGGCATCTGTGTTTTTGAAGGATGGAAATGCTAAGGGCTGTAGTAAGCAGAAGACAATTTCTATTTTGGAGAAGGGAGATGGAGGAAGCATTTTTAAGGAGGCATCAGATAAGAAGCCCGAGGAATGGCCAAATTTAGGGACACAAATTGGAGATAGAAAGTTCCCTAGAAATCATTGAGCCCAACCTACTTATTTTATCAACAGGGAAAATGAGCCCCAGGACTGACATCACCTTGGTAGTAAGTCAAAGGGCTAGGATTTGGACCTGGTCCCCCAACTCCAAATCCAGTACTCTGGACACAATCCCAAACTGCTTCAAACGGTTCCATATCTTTGGTTTTCTGACAATTAGGATCATAGGTCTTGGAAATGGAAGGAACCTTAGAGATGAATCTCGTTCTGACCTTTTTTATAGTTAAGAAAATGGAATATAGAGGGGAAATGACAACTCAGTTCACACAGCTAGTAAATGAGATAATAATATAATAACATCTAGCATTTATACAGAGCTTTAAGGATGGCAAAGTGCTGATTTTCATAACAACCGTGTAGGTGGCTGCTATTATCATCATTATTATTATTTTTACAGAGGAGGAAACCAAGGGAAATAGAGGTAAAGTGACTTGCTCAGGGTCACATGACTAGGAAGTGTTAAAGTAGGATTTAAATTCCATCTTCCTGAATCCAGGTCCAGTGCTTTGTCCATTGCACCATTCACATTCATGGGTCATAAATGAAGAGTGGAAAAGGATGGAGGACACCATCTTGTCCAACTCCTTTGTTTTCCACAGAAGGAGGTGTTGGGACATTTGGTCACTTGTCTCAAGCCATTTGGTGGTGTCAGAGACAGGATTTGAATTCTAGTCCTCTGACTCCAGAATCATTGCCCTTTCCTGGAAGTGGAAGGGACTTTGGAGAGGAATTGGATCCATTTCCTTTGTTGTACAGGTAAGGAATGGAGCCCAGATTGGGGCATCTTGCCTAGCACCATGCAGCGGAAGAGCCAGGTTTTGAATACAAGTGTTGGAAGCCCATGTGCATGTGACGTATCGTTTCCTTCAGTAAATGAAGCTCTCTTAGCTAAATATAATTCTTTTCTTTTTCCTGACGTATCTATCCAAGTCACCAAAAAGAAGAGCACATTCTCAAGTACTAGATTGGGAAAGAAATGAAGGAGCAGGGATTCACAGCATGCTATTTTATTAGCTTAGCATACATACATCAAGCAATGAAAGGAAAAACTATAGACACTCAATTCTTCAACTCCAAACAAAATAAAATCACTCACTTGGTCTTAACTTAGGGAGAAACAGCAGCAAGTAACTAAAAACCCTGGGTCTGAGCATCTCCAAGTGGAAAATGAGGCCAGAACTTCAAGGAAGGAGGAGAGCCCTGACTGGGCGCCCCATATGTAACAGGACAAGGGCGTGGTGTACTCACTGATGCCTCTGTCTTCGTGACTGTCATCATCTCTCTCGTCTCTGTCATTCTCCAGGTTGGACATGCGCACTGACATTTCTATCCAGCAATAAAAACAAAGACTTCTGGTCAGACTATCTCACCCAATGAACTCCTTGCTTTAATGCCCTGCTGGACAGTAGCACTTTGCTGAGTAGCAGAAAGACGAGTAGATTCTGAAGGCCGTTGAGTTAGGGGGTGGTGGGAAGGAGAGAAAAGAGACGCAAGACACCCCTCTGACTTCCAACTGCTTCCCAAAGACCTCTCCATGAAGGGAACGAAATTAGTGGGAGGGATGGAGCATTCTACCCACTAGTCCAGAGAGCTAGACACGGAAGGACACAGCCACAGTGAAAACTTGGTTTGGGCTAAAAAGCTCCTGGTGACTCTTCCCAGAAACCCAATTTTAGAGATAAAAAGTCAAACGATAAAGTAGTACTGGTGATGATCATCATCTCCCGGCTACCCCCCCCCCCACCATTGGGTTTCATTTTGGGTTGGTGAGTCCTTCAGTAGAGGGAGCTCCCTTTGGGGAAACTGCTTCTGATTAGGAACCCATTTGGAACTTCTACGTGTCTTAGAGAGGTCCCTGAGGCACAGTGACAGCTGAAGTGATGTGTGCATTGTCACACAGGCAATCAGTGTCAAAGGAAGGACTGAAACTCAGGAATCTCTGACTTAAAGGCTAGCCCTCCATCCCCTGTACTGCCCTTGCCAAGGTAGACACTACTTTAAAAAGCAGCAAGGCTTGGTATAAAGAATTATAGGTTAGAAGTCAGGAGATCTAGGTTTGAGTTTGGGCTCACTGTGTGACCTTGGGTAAATCAATTTGAGACCTTTCTCTGGTCTCAATGGCTCTATCTGTAAAATGGCAGGCTTGGATTATAGCTATGCTCTAGTTCTAACAGGGACAAAGCAATCTAATTTTCTGGTAACCCTGGTGCTGCCGGAGGGCAGGGTAGGGTCAAAGCCCTGCTGTAACAGGCTAATCACATCAACAGCATGCAGTCATGTTTTAAATAAGATGCCCAGCAGTAGATACCCATAATAACAAGATACACCACAAGAGGTCTGCCAGTCTGGGGAGACATGATGCCCAAATGTTCTGAGTCACCAGCCTGGCAAATAGCACGGGAAGCACCTTTCTCCCCAGGACAGTGCAGAGAATGCTTCTGGTGGTATTCGAGATCTCTGCCTAGCCCGAGCAGAGGCCTGTCAAGGGCTTATTGGCACCAAATGAGAAGGGACAAGATGCTGGGCAACCTCTGGAAAAAACAAATAAAGCTCTCAGCAAAGGCTCATGGGACTCACACTTGAAAGGAAATAGGAGAAGATGCAAAGGAAAAATCAAAACCAGACATCAAGCAGGTAAACATCTGCATCTGCCTAGAAAACAGGCCCACAGCATGGGTACTGCAATTTTACTGGTTATTCCTACTCCCAGACATTAATTAAATGTTTAAGTCTGGAACAACTGGGTATGCTGATTACAGCTTTCCCTGGACCAGTCTGAGAGGCTAATCTCTGGGATTGTTTGGGGTGTATGGGCAGTTGGATGAAGCCTTCAGCATTATCAGGGGACTGGGTGAGAGCCTTTAGCTTACCCTGGGCAGCCAGAGGAGACATATGCTGATGGCTTCGGCGGTGAATCTGATGGCGGTAGGCATAGACGGCCAGGACAAGTACCATGATGCATCCCATGATCCCCCCAGCAACTGGTCCCACGGGGGCACTCTTGACCATGTTCAAAGTAATCACTTCATCACCTTTGTTAAAAAACAGACGACAGATAAATGTCATAGAAGCAAAGGAAGGAGCAGAAGAGAGAAAGAAAAGAAAAGATCAAAGAATATCTCAAGTCAACAAGATATCAGAGTCAGCTGGTGGCTCTCAATGTAAACTGCAGGACCACCTTGCTGGTAGCCCAGAGTAACAAGGGGGGAGGGGCAGCAGAATGGACAGGGAGGGATGCTGAGTGAGGAAAGTAATTAAAGGACTAAAAATCCCCAGCAAGAGCTTTGTTGGTTAATTGAGCCAGGAATGAGACTGAGGATGTCACCATATTTTGACAGGCTAGAAGGCTGGGCCAGGTCTAGCTTAGTTTAAGAGGGATCAATGTAAAGTCTTAAACTGGGGGCACAAAAATTAACATCCCAAAGCTAGGTTGAGAAAAAGTGTGCCCGTTTCCATTCTGAAAATGATTCAAGTCTTCCCTCGTCCTGGACTACAGTGAGCAGGCTGCAGGTTCAATGGTACCAGAACCAAAGTTTGCCACTTTGTCATAGGTTAGATTTTTAATAAATGATTGGTGGTTGATTGATCAATGGGGATTAACTGTGGGAGATGATGGCCAAGGAAGGCAAATGTGATCTTAGACTATATAAGGAGCGGCATTGGCTTCAGGGCTAGAGAGATGAGAGTCCCTGTCCACTCTGCCCTGGTCAGACCACATCTGGAATATTATATTCCCTTCTGGGATCACATTTTAGGAAGGGCACTGACAAGCTGGGGAGTAGCCAGGAGGGCAGTCATGGCAGTGCTCCTCAAGAACTGAATATGAAGATGGGCTGTGGGGAAATGTGGGCGTTGACCCTGAAGGAGAGAAGACATGGGAGGATGGGGGTGGTTGTTTTCATCTATTGGAAGGAATGTTGTGGGGGCAGGGATTAGGCTGGTGCTATTTGGCTCCAGAAGATGGAATTCAGGTGAATGTGGAGACAGAGCAAAAAGGCACCTTTGGTCTTGATGTCAGGGAAACTTTTTCAGCAATTAGGGCTGTCCCAAAGTGTGAGGGAGTGTCTCAGGAGACAATGAGGTCACTTGTCATGAGAGACTTTTAACGGGAAGCTTGATGACTGTCTATTTGCCAGGGAAATTAGAGAAGTTATTTCTTATAGCAGGGGCCCTGAACTTATTTTAAAAAAAGAACTTGATAACTGTGTTTCAATGGAATTGGCTTCCACTATAATCCTGTGTATTTAAAAACACAGTCTGGATTCTCCAGACTGTCTAAGGGGGACATGACCCAACAAAGGCTAAGAACTCCCATGGTTTGCATACAGGTGGGAGCAGGTGACTCTTCTCACTCTAGAGCTTGAGCCCATGAGCCAGAAACTTGACTCCCTCCCCATCACTGACAAGTGGTAAGCCAGGCTTTGCCCCAAATCCCCTGGAGCATCAACGTCCCAAGGAAGCCCTCTCCATTTTTCAGAAAGCTCTTCTTAGGAAGTACTTCCCTCTCATGAGCTAAAAGTCATCTCCTTTAACTTCCCTCAAGGTCTGCCCTCTGGAGCTGGGCAGAATAAAGTCTGATGCCTTTTCTACATGGGAGCCCTAGAATTGCCGAATCTAGGGCTGTAAGGAACTGTTTTCCATTCACTGAGCCTAAATCTCTCTCCTTGCAAACTCTCCCTAAAGACAGCTATCATGTACCCCCAAAGCCTCCCATCTCCCCAGGTTAAACATGCTCAGTTTTACCAACCAGTCGTCCTTCTGGCACAGCCATCGGTGCCTTCCCCCTCAGGGTGCCTTCCCCCTCAGGGTGCCCTCATTGGGAGGAGGCTCTGCCTTGTTCTTTTCCTTGCCACAATGTGCACTGAGACCTGCTCACATTCTCCTAGAGAACTTCGCCAGACCCCTCCTTTGCCATGTTCCTTCCTTGTGTTATATTTACACATGTCCATGTTGTATCCTCCTCGCTGCACTTGAATGCTGGGGTTATTTCATTTGGCTTTCATACCCCAAGTGCCTAGCATGGTGCAGGGCACACCGCAGTTATTTAATAAAGATCTGATGATAAGGATTCAGAGTAACTTTAAAAAGAGCAATGTAGTATGGTGTCATGGGGCAGCTAGGTGGCACAGTGGAGAGTGCACCAGGCCTGGAGTCAGGAAAGTTAAAATCCAGCCTCAGACACTTACTAGGTTGTGTGACCTTGGGCAAGTCATTTCACCCTGTATGCCTCCGTTTCCTCATCTGTAAAATGAGCTAGAGAAGGAAAAGGCAAGCCATTCCAATATCTTTGCCAAGAAAACCCCAAATGGGGTCACCAAGAGTAAGACACAACTGAAAAAAAAATGACTAAGCAACCACAGAAGTATAATATAAGAGAACTGGAGTTTGGAGGCTTGGATTCAAATCTTAGAACTCCTCCTACTTCCTATTATATGTTATATTGCTCAAGTGGCTCAACATCTCTGGGCCTCAACCTTCCTCATCTATAAAATAAGAGGGTGTGCATACCCAGATGACCTTGAAATCGATTTCTTGCCTGAAATCCTGTTCTTTCCTCACCATTTTCCTCACCCTCCAGTTAAACCTGGGGTGAGACTAATTTCAGATTGGTGAGAAAAGTAATCAGCTGGACCTTAGATCTCCTTTCCTTTCAACCTTTATCCTCTTTATATAGTCTTTTCAATTAGTGCAGGCCAATATTTAAGTTCAGAGTGTTGATAAAAAAGGAAACCCAAAGGCATCTGTCTCTTTGATTGGAATGTCCCCCAGACTGCCTGCGGGCTTCAGCCGTGGTCCAGCCAGCTCAGAGCCCAGAGGTGTGCGTGTATGTGTGTTTGGGAGGAGATTATCTCCTCTCTCCTTCTCACTCGAGGCCTGGCCCAATGCAGTTACAGATCTCATTAGCTTTCTTGCTATGTGGTTGGCTCCCAAGGAGCTTGCTGGCCAGCCCGATAAAGTTTTCTGCACCAGAAAATCCCATCTATAAGAATCTGCAGGTTCAGATGGCCTCAGTCTCATTCTTTCCCCCTGCTTTAGAAGCCACCAGCTGGGGAAGCAATTGTCTGCTCCTTGGGGGGGCCTTGGCCAAAAGCAGCTGGGAGAGGGGATTAAGGAGACAGGGAAGATGCTCATTCTGAAATGTCATCCCCGTCACGTAGGCGAGACTGACAGCGTCAGATGGCAGCACTCATGCCGCCTTCTGCCTCGCGGCTCTGAAGCAGAGGCCTTACCGATCACACCCATGTCATCCACATAGGGGCTCTTGGCCCCCACAATTCCACCGAAGCATTCCTTCTGAGGTGCGCAGTATGACTTGTCTAGGTGGGTCTTGCCATCACTGTCCACCATACACCACTCACAGTCCAGCACCCCAAAGCAGTCCCTGACAGAAAAGGAAAGTTTTCATTTCACTACTCCATGAGATGAAAATACCCTGCAGGTCCACATTTGCTTCCCCCCTCCCCACTCTAATCTCTGGTGCTTGGGGGTGTGAAATATTACTGTTCAAGGGAACCGTTGCCTCCATGTTTCTCCTTGGGGGTGGCTGGCGAGTGTTACTGAGACTTGCACACTGTTCCAAAGAGACCCTGCTGCCTACGCTGCCTCGCTGACTCATAGCATGGTGCCAAGAACCCGGGCTCTCCAGACAGAGGACCTGGATTCAAAGTCTCCCTCGGCCACTATTACCTGTGGAATCTGGTTAGTCCTGGGATGTGTCTAAGGGAGCCTCAGCTCCCTCACCTTCAAAGGGAGGTCACAGTGGATGCCTCCCAAGTCCCTTTTTGACCAAAGTAGTAGCTCTTGAGGCTTTTGGTCTGAGGACACCTGCAGTTGTAAAAATCATTGAGGATTCCCAAGGCCTTTTACTTATGTGTGTTCCATATTGATATTTATCATATAAGAAATTAAAGCTGATAATCTTAAAAATATCTATTAATCCTTCAAAAACAACAATAATAAACCAACTGCATGTTAACGTAAATAATATATATATATATATATTTTTTTTTTTTAAAGCAATCAGGGTTAAATAACTTGCTCAAGGTTACATGGCCAATTATTATTTCTGGTTGTGGTGCTAAGTATCTGAGCCCGGATTTGATCCCCAGGTCATCCCGACACTGGAGCCGGTGCTCTTACTCACTGAACCACCTGGCCGCCCCGAAAATAATATATTTTAATAAACTGTATTTTTCCAAACAAGAAAAAACCAATCTGTTGAGAAGAATGGCATTGTTTTATATGTTTTTGCAAATCATTTTAATGTCTGGCCAAACAAGAGATGGCCAGATTCTCATATCTGTGCCTGCATTCAATTGCTTGCACTATGTTGTTCTGGTTAAAGAAAATGAAGAAAATCTCATTTCACACACATATGTATTTGGAAGAGGGAAGAGCATTTTAATAGGCAAATCCTATCTCTGTATTGCTACAACAATATTAATAATAATTAGCAGGTATAAATCTATTAATATGAATATACTAATAATGAATCATCTTACTAATTCTAACAGCAGTCTTTGTATTGCTATAACCATTGTTTGGATTTCACAAACCCCTGTTAGGGTCTTGAGGGCTCCTCAGACCACACAGTGGGAGTTCTCCATCTCAGTACTACAGAAAGGGGCTTCATTCCTGAGGAGTGCCATTCACTGACCCAGATGTAAAGAAAATGGAAGTCAGATGATATGTACTAAAGTGACCTCAGAGAGCATCTCTGGGCTCCCATTCAGCCTCTTTTTCTCTACTTCAAATATAACTTTTAAAATTAATTTTTATTGCTGTCTTTTGTTCTTAAATCACTTTCATTCTGAATATATTCCTTCTCCTTTCCCTACTCACTGATAAGAAAGAAGAAAAAGAAAAAGTAGCTTAACAAAGGAACACATTGACAGAATCTGATGGCATATGCCGTATTCTACGTCCCTAGTTCCCCACCTCTGAAAAGAAGAGAGGGAGGTGCACACCCTCATTCCTTCTCTGGGGCTAACCTTGAACATTATAACTTTAGCTCTTTTTTTTTTTCAGAGAGAATTCTAATGAACTTGGCATATGGTTTCTCAGCTCAGAGCAGAGGAGAGAGAAGAAACTGAAGGCAGATAACTGTTGGGGGCAAGAAAAGCATCCGGAAACTGATGGTGAGGGAGGATGCAAAGCCCGGCTCCCTGCAATCTCCAGGAGAATGAAAATTGCCTGAGGGTAGGGGCCGAGTTCTTGAAGCTTAACAACTAGATTCCTGCCATCAGCCTCCTTTCCAGCCACTCTGAGTGAGAAACTGAATGATGGTCAGCTTTCCCATCTTTGATTTTCCTTCTATCCACTGGATGGTAATGAGGTATGGGTAATAATGGCCAATAGGCATGGTTCGGCAGGGCGCTGGCTCTGGAACAGCTAGGAGCCCCGAGTCAGAAGGACCTGAGTTCCAAACTGACCTCAGATGTTTACTAGCTGGGTGACCCTGGTCAAGTCACTTGACCCTGTATGCCTCAGTCTCTTCAACTCTAGAATGGGGATTATAACACCTATCTCTGAGGGCTGTTGTGAGGATCTGATCAGATAATCTCTGTAAAGTGTTCAGCACAATGCCTGGTACACAGGCACTTGATAAATTCTTATTCCTTTACTCCTTTCTCGAGGCTAAAGGTTTGGATTCAAATCTTGCCTCAGATGCTTACCACCTACGCGAGCTTATATAGGTCATTTAATTTTCTGAGCCTTAGTTTTCGGTATCTGTGAAATGAGAGTGTTGAGGCAGATGACCTCTGGGGTCACTGGAACAATAATCCCATAACAAGCAAAGTACCTAGCAAAGGAGAATGAAATGTCTTATACAGCGCTGGACCTAAGCAGGCAACCTCAGAGGGTCTTGAAAATAGCTTATAATTCTCGCTGCATCACATTCCTCCAAATATTAGGAGGAGACATTGTCCGCCTGTGGTGGGGGAGGGGTTGGCTGACAAGGCCGCCTGCTGGCTATTAAACCAGTTCCCTTAATAGGCTCCAGCTCAGCAGGTCTGGAATGTACCTAGAGCCAGCACGGACAGCAGCTTACCCACTTTCCATCCTCTGATTGCATCTGCTGTTGACGCACTGGGGCAGGGCATCTTGCAAACCAGGGTCAATGGCTGTGTATGTCACTGGCTCCTGGTGGACCTCACAACTTGGATTTCTATTTAGGGAAAGCATGAAAGTCATAAGAAATACACTATTCCCCTCAGTCAACCAGGCCCCATCTCCCCAGACATGGGTGAATTTCTAGCCATGGCAAATGTACTGAAAGCATGTTCTATGAATGCTGATTAAATATGGGACTTGGGGTTGGGAGGTGAGTTCAAATTCCAACAGTTGTATAGTAGCAGGAAAGTCCCTGAACCTTTCTGGCCTTTGATTTCTTCATCAATTAAATGAGGCTGGACATACTGGTACTATCTGCCTCACAGAGTTGGGAGGAAATCACTCCATAGAACTCAGAGCACTAAGGAAATGACAGGTTCAGGTGGAAGAGCTGGTTCTGGAGTTAGAGAACCCAGATTCAAGTCCTGGCCAGCCCCAGAATCAAGGAGCCTGGGTTCTAGTCCTGGCCAGCCCCAGAATCAGGGAGGTGGGGTTCTAGTCTTGGCCAACTCCAGAACTGGGGAGCCTGGGTTCTAGTCTTGGCTAGCTCAGGAGTCAGAAGATGTAGGTACTAGTCCTGGACAGCTCTGGACAAAAGAGGATCTGGGTTTTTGTCCTGGCTGGATCTGGAATCAGAGAACCTGCGTTCCAGTCCTGGTTGGACCCGTATCTCAGTGCTGGCTCCTTCCCTTTTCTTAGTTCAACCCACTTTACTTGTCTGTACCTTGATTTCCTCATCCCTCAAATGGGGGGATTGGACTAGATGACCTGTTGGGCTCTTTCCACCTCTACATCTATGAACTGGTTGCCATGTAAGTAAGAGCTTTAACTTTTCAAATGACATATATGTAGTAAATGCCTTGAGTTCTCTTCACTGCAAAGCCTGGAGGTAGATTTCATTTTGAAGCATTTGTGAGGCTCATAGAACTTGGACTAGGTGATCCTAAGATACCACCCTCCTCAGACACTGCCCTCCTCATCTAAGCTCCTGCTCATCAGATGGATACATCATTAGGATGAATCATTTTCCCCCACCCCTCCCCAAAGCAGCCAATCGCACAACCCGCCCCATTCATTTTTACCTGTTCTCGGCATTGGTGAGGTTGCCTGTGCACTCGTTGACCTCCAGAGGGCACTCACAAGGACATTCACATTCATTCTGTTCCATTCTTGAAAAAAAATGAAAATGACCATTCACAAAGTGTCAGCAAAAAACTTCAGATCATGATATACAAAGGGAAAATGAGATTCCAGGATAAATTAAAGGGTGCCAGGCCAGTTACTAAAACCATTAGGGATTTAAATATTTGGGGGTGGGGACAGGTAGAAATGTGATTTGTGAGTTCATCTGAATGGAAATCCTGGTGTGGAAGCTCCCTTCTGCTGATGCAGATCCATCTCTCAATAAGCATTTATTAAGCACCTACTTTATGCAAAGCACTGAGGAGACAGAGAAAGGCAACACTCCATTTCTGTTCTCCAGGAGCTCCCAGTCTAATGGGGAGACAACACACAGATAATTGTGTATAACCAAGCTATCTAGAGGAGAAATTGGAAATAAAAAGGGAAGGCACTAGAATGAAGGGGGATGAGCAAGGTAATCACTTGCCTCTTCTACTCTTAGAGAGAAGCCTGGGGGTCTGAGAGGTTAACAGACTTTGCCTAGGGTCATCCAGCTGGTAGGTGTCAGGGGCAGGATTTGAACCCAATTCTTCCTGACTCCAAGCCCAGCTTTCTGTCCATTACATCACATGACTTCTCTTTCAATACACACAGTTAAAACATCTGCCTTTGAACAAAGTTAGCTGCAGCAGGCCAGATGTGCTCAAAGGGCAATGTATTTCCCTCCTCCAGCATCATCCCCCAGATTCCATTGATCCTGCATGCCGAGGTCTTGTTAAAAATGCCTGGTATCCCCTTATTTATCTATGTTTATAAGCAGGAAAAAGTAGGAGCCCCCTTGTTTGGGGGGAATTGGGGGGCATTCTGATCCCTGCTTACCTGTGACAGTTCAGACAGAGCCTGTCCACCATGCTGCATGCGCAGAATGCCAGAGAATCACAGGTTTCATTCACTATCCCGACAAAAGCGTTGGTTCCCGGAATTCTCGTCAGCCGGTATTTAGAACAGTGGCTTCCGTGAACAAGGTTTGTCAAATCCCCCTGGAGAAGAACCAAGGTGTTTCAGAAATGAAGGGGAATCTTGCTTCTGGGGGAGAAGGGATGAGGGAAGAAAGCAAGCTTTTATTAAACACCTACTGGGTGCCAGGCTTACAAATATAATCTCATTGGCGGGGCAGACACTTAGCCGCTAACTTTATCTGATGACTTAGCGCCAATTGTTAACCGCCTCTCTTTAGCAAACTGGCTGCCTTTCCATAACAATGATCTGGGCAAATCAATGAAGTCTATTCAAAAAGTAGCCCTAACCAACCAGAGGAGACTTGTTTTTCTTGCCTAGAAAGGACTATTTCCTTTCCTGAAATAATAAAGTGAGCCCAAGATTTATTTGAACTGGTTCAGATTGAGACAATATATATGGGAAGCACTTGGCAAACCTGAAAGAGGAATATTATTATTAATAATTAGCTATTATTATTCATTATTAAGTAAAACTCAAAGAATAACATATATAGACACTACAATAACTAATTGGTCAGCCAAGAAGCATTATTAAATGTCTGCTGTATATTCTTGGCGCCGGAAATATAAAGACAATGTATTTGAACAATGTAAACCACGAGAAAACTAAGAGGGAGCCAGGAGTGGCCCCAGAGAAGAGACAGTGAAATTGAAGCCTCTCTTGTCAGCAGGGAAGGAATCCAACAGATTGACCAGACGGCCTCACTCTCCTGTTGTCTTAGCTTAACATCTGTTTCTCTTTCTTATAAGGGAAGTTTGACTGGGGAAGGGAGAGGGACAATAGATCCCCAAATGACCATTGATGCCAAACCAAAAGGCCCCAATAAAGACTACTGTCAACATAATAACTAGAAAAGTGATGGGCTCAAAGGGAAGGGAGGAGGGATGTGGTCAATGTAGGAAAGTGTTTCGCAAGATGCTTGATATGGGGTTTTCTTCTCTCTTTATTATTCAAATTGTGGGAGAGAAAATAATTGCTTTTTTTAATAATTAAAAAATACTTTCTTCAATTAATCTCAAAGGGGTAGTAGTGGTAGTATTATCTCCATTTTACAGATGGGGAAACTGAGGCTCAGAGAAATGAGATAAGTTGCCGAAGTTTATGAAACTAGCAAATTGAAGGTTAGGGATTCAACTCCAGCTCTTCTGATTCCAAATCCAAACTGATGCAGCTGATTTAGCTACCTCATTGATCAAACACACTGGGCATCAGCCAACATTGAACTTTGGGTGTATCTAGCACTTAATTTCTCCAAGTCCCTGAGCCTACTAGCCCATCTTGTCACCTAGTGTGTGTTTTAGAGGAGGCAAGCTAGCTTTAATATGGACCTAAACAAAGTTAACTAGAAAGGAAAACCGGAAGCCTCTCTTCCCAGTCCAGGGCTCCACCCAAAGTCAAATGTAAAGGGTTGTAGTTTTCTGTAGCCTAGTTCCCGTCCATCCATCACCATGCCTACCCAAAAGCTGAGCTCCTCCACATTAAGAGAGGCTGAGCAATTGCAGAAAAGACTAGAACAAAAGATAGCAAAGGGTTAAAAGAAATCCTGACAAAACAAAGGCAATGGAACCTGTAATTAAAGCAGAAAGCCTGCTGTCCAGGTGTGTCTGCTGCACGGCCTGTTGGAGGGGAATGGGAGGGGTGGGAGCTCACTTACCACAAGACTAGTGTTAAATTTATAAAACCTCTGCACGGTCCTGTCGCTGAAACTGTTACACAGATTTTTCTTGACAAAATTGGGGTGGTTCAGAATGTCATTTGCCACCAGCGGCTCCTAGGAGGTGGAAGAAAAGAGCTGATCAGCTGTGTCACTTCAACAAGCATTTATCAAATGGCTACCATGTGTGGCAGGAGCTGTGCTGGCCTCCAGGGAAACTATGACAAACAGCAACCTCTGCCCTCAAGGAACTTACCTTCTACTTGAGGGAAAACATGGACACAGATAAGGAAATAGAAAAATACGTGGAGGGGAGTAGAAAGTCCTTCTAGTCAGGGCAATGCAGAAAGCAGAATCATTGGGGTAACAGGAACTGCAACTTGAAAGAAGTTGGGGGGGGTCCTAGAGGTAGAGGCAAGGAGAGTGAGCACTCTAGGAAAGAGGCACAGCCTATGCAAAGCCCCAGAGACCAGAGATTGGGGATGAACGTTCTGTAAGGGGAACAGCAATGGAGTGTAGAGTGGACAAGGGGCAGCCTAGAAAGACAAGGGGAATTAGATGGTGAAGGGTCTTTAATGATAAGCAGGAGAATTGGTATTTTATCCTCCCCATCGCCCCGGAATCTTCTTCCTCAGGGCAGTCACAAATTTGAGGAATATCAGGTGTTTGGCAGCTTTGTGTAGGAATGAATGAGCTTCACCTCCCTTCACAACCAATACCTTGTGTGTGATGTGCTGCTGTTCCACAGGAGCATGGCCTTTGGGGTCGATGAGCGTTGGGTGGGCCACCAGATAACCCCTGTCCTCCATGATGAAGCACCTGCTCCCAAAACAAGAAAAGCCACATACCTCAGTCATCAAGCAAGGGTCAAGAGAGTCAAAAAACAAAGCTTCCTGTCAACTCTGAAAAGTAAGACTCTACATAGATCTAAGCTCCTGAGGTCAAGGCAAGTCAAGTCAACAAGCATTCCTTGGGTGCCTGCTGTATTCCGGGCACTGTGCTAAGTTCTGGGAATATGAAGAAAGGCAAAGCCAGCTGTTTTTTGAAGAAAATCCTTCTTGCTGACAAGGTGCATGTCCCAGGATGTGAAACTGGAATGGGGTGTTATGCAGAACACTAATATAAGTGGAATCCATCCCCATCAAAAGCAATACAAAGCATTATCCCAATTTGACAACTTTTAGAAAGCTGAATGCAAAAGAAATGTAGAGGAAGGGAGCCAGGTATCTGCATTCCTAAATTTTTAAGCCAATCACACACACAATTTCCCTCTGCATATAGACCTAAATATATACAATTACATCCAGAGATCGTATCATGAAATTCATTTATGACAAGAGCCAGAGCAACTGCTGTCCAAGCCATGTGTGCCAGCTAGTGCCATCAGACTATTATGAGAAAGCAAGGAAGACTTCTTGTCCCTTGTTGTTGTTGAATCATTTCAGTCTCTCCTGACTCTCTAGGAGCCTGTTTGGGCTTTTCTTGGCAAAGGTACTGGAATGGTTTGCCATTTCCTTCTCCAGCTCATTTTAAAGGATGAACAAACTGAGATAGAGTTAAGTGACTTGCCCAGGGTCACACAGCTAGCAAGTATCTGAGTCTGGATTTGAACATAGGAATATGAATCTTCCTGATTCCAGATGTCCCTTTAAATATCTGGAAGGCAAAGACTTCCTTTCTTCAGAAATGGAACAGTGCCTTCAGAGGCTTCTGATCTCCTTAGGTCTAACAACAAAAACAACCCAAGAAAGACAGAAATGGGAACCCTTGTCTTCACCAGAAATGTCTGATTTCTAATGGAACAGAAACTTTGGGACATCCTTTGGCACAGATATACTTTATACCAGAGATGATGTCTATCTTCCAGTCTATGCCATAGAGGGTCATGCCTAAGTTGAGAAAACCACCATCTCCAAAAGAAAAGCTCTAGGTCAACACCCAGAGCACACCCTCACCTCCCCTGCATCAAAGCTCTCTGAGAAGTTATACATCATGTTTGGGATCCCCAAGTCCTTTCTGCATTCCTCTTGGTTTTGTGGTGTTTAAGCCCAATGGCTGTAGGAACTAGACAGGCTTACCGTATCTTGTTGCCACCATCTTGGTTACAAACTGGTAACAGGTCCATGAGAACTTTGTAGAAATATCTCAGTGTGAAGTCAATGCCCATCACTGCCACGGTATGCCCAGAAGACATCTGTGCACTTTATAGATACAATAAAGCAAAAAATAAGAGTTCACAATACAACAGAGAGGCAGTTTGATGTAATGAATGGAGAGCTAGGCTCGGAATCACAAAGGTCCAGATTTGAATCTCACCTTAGACACTACTAGCTATGTGATACATGCAAAGTAGTTGGAAAACGCTAAGTGGTATGTAATTGTCAGCTCTTACAGAGATGTGAGGCAAAGATATGAAAAGGTGAATGACAACAGTTCATATGCAGTGTCAATCTCCTTTTAGTAATGGCTGATCCTGGCAGGGCAGACCTCTCCTATAGTCTTATTTCTCTGGAGAATAGAATGTATAGAATCACAGAAGGGCCAAGTTGGAAGGCATCTCAGAGGTCGACTAGACTGAGCCAAAACTGAACAAACATTTCTTCCAAAGATCATCCAGCCTCTCTGTGCATGAAGACCTCCAGTGACAGGGCGTTCCCTCCATCTCAGGGCAGGTTTTCCTTAATCTGCTTCAAGTGAAGTCCATATTTACCCATCTGTAACTTCACTCACGGCTCTTAGGAAGACCCTCTTGGGGCTGAGCAGAATAAACCAAATCCCTCTTCAATGACATCCCTTCAAATACAGAAAGATATCTCTCAGGATACCCCTGAGCCTTCTCTTTCCAGGGCCAGACATCCGCAGTTCATTCCACTGAGCTTCACTTGGCAAGGTCTTCAGCACTCTTACCCCCTCAGCTGCTCTCCACTACATGCACTCAATAATCAGAGGCCTTCCCAGTGTGGATACCTGTCTACATGTAGACCCTCATTGCCCCAGCTTGCACTTGTGAACTAAACATAGCATAAAATAACAGCAACTCCTTTTACAGAGCAAGGAAAAAATCCCACTTTATATACATGATTTCACTGGATCCTCAGTTGCAGTGCTCACCCTCATTTGAAAGGTGAAGACACTGAGGCCCAGACTGAGTTACTTTCCCAGGATCAGACAGCTAGTAAGTGTCCGAGGGGAGCCTCAAACTCTAGCATGCTTCTTTATATACATTATGGGGGAGCTGCCTCATTTTCACTGAGGAATCAGAGAGAGGCACCTAAGCCCTCATCTGTGCTCCCCTCCCTCCCCCAGAGACCCTCTGAGATCTCTCCCTGCCATGAGATTGGCCCTGGGACTAGAGAATCCCTGCTTTTACTTGGCATATTTTTGCTAAGACACACTTTTGCAGAACAACAGAAATAGGAAGACAAAGCCCTACAGACTAAGACCTCAGGAAAATCAGTAGAGGGAGTTTCAGAAGGGCCTTCCTCCTAATGCAAAATCTAAATGTCTCACTAGAGTTTGCCTCTGAAATAGGATTTTTTGTGTAGGTCTACTGCCCCCTTCTGGTTTTAACTGGCATTTGTGGTTACTTTAAACGATCGAAACCACTAGATAAAAATGAGAGTAGCAATAACAGCCAACATTTATATATGTGCCAGGCTCTGTGCCATTATTACCTCACTTGATCTCATTTCATATGGAAGAGTGAATGGAAACAGTGTGTCCCAAAAGTCTTAGTGCGGCTTCCAAGCTACAGAGGGCTTTGGGGACACCCTATGTATTCGTCTTCATATAAATGCTGCTTTTTGGATTCATGAGATCCTAGAATTTACGAGGAATCCTGGAGATTATCTAATCCAATACCTGTGTTTTACAAATGAGGAACTTGAGAGCCAGCGACAAGAAGACAATTACTCTTATTAGGTAAATAGCCTCCCTTGGGAGGGGCCCAAGATTGAGGATCCTAAAAATAATTTTGTTCTGTTCTATTCTACCAAGGTTCTGGTGTAATGCAAAGCATGTCGAGATCACAGAATCAGACATTCAAAATTGGAAGACACATGGCTGGCTGTTAAGTACAGACCGAACTTGAACAAGAATGTCATTTGTTGGCCCTGGAAAGTGGCCCTCCACACTTTGAGGACCTTGTGGACTTAGCATTTAGGGTCTGGTACAGAGTACGTGCTTAGTAAATGCTTACTGACTGGAATGACACCATTGTGGTTCTTTCTCTGGACACTCTCCAGTTTGTCAACCTCCTATCTCAACATGGTACCTGAGACTCAGTACAACACTGCAGATGGGGTCTGATGAGGGCAGAGTGAAGATGCATCTAACTAAGAATACATTTCAAATCCTGTCAGTTTCTGGAGGTGACTTATGTTTTCAATTCTATTCAATTCAACAAGGTCTCTCCTCCTCCTCTCCTCTCTCTCTTCTCTTTCTCCCTTCTTCCTCTTCTTCTTCTTCTTCTTCCTCTCTCTGTCTCTCTCTCTCTCTCTGTCTCTCTCTCTCTGTCTCTCTCTGTCTCTCTCTGTCTCTGTCTCTCTCTCTCTCTCTCTCTCTCTCTCTCT
>NW_027185852.1:11037547-11042038 GCF_028583685.1 Petaurus breviceps papuanus
TCTCTCTCTCTCTCTCTCTCTCTCTCTCTGTCTCTTGCTACCTCTCCTCCTTCTCTTGTAACCAACAAAAAGAAAAGGTTACTTAGTGGAATAGAATTGGTCTCAAAACCAGGAAGCCCTGCCACATATTGGTTGTGTGACTCTGGGTAAGTCATCACCACCCAGGGATCTAGGCAACTCTCTGAGCTTAAACATTGCTGAAAAGGGACTGACTTACATTGGTAAAGTAAAATTTCACATTGGGAATTCCCTTTACCAGTGGGTCTAGTCCCCACTCCCTAGATGTTCCAATCTGAGGCAGGGGGTTAGCTTATATGGTCTACAAGTTTCCTTCCAGTCTAAGACTACGTGACTTGATTGTCATGACAAAGAGCACCAGTAAACTGCAGGGTGTACATTTATATGCTTCGCATTCCTATTTTTTAACCTGCATTTCAGAGATATGCTGTTACCTTAGCAACTGTGAAAGAAGATCTCAGAGGAGACAAACTGACTTTTCCACTCCACACATAAGATGCAGCCATGTTCCTTCTCCATTCAAAATGGATGCCCGCCCACCCTCATCACTCTGCCAAACTCCAAATAATAAAAATTCCCAGGATAAGGATAACAACAAATGTTATAGAATTGCACCATGGCTTCCAAATGATGTTGTTCAATTGTTTTCAGTTATATATGACTCTCTGTGACCCAGTTTTCTTGGCAAAGATACTGGAGTGGTTGGCCATTTCCTTTGCCAGCTCATTTTACAGATGAGGAAACTGAGGCAAAGAGAGTAAAGTGATCACCCAGGGTCACATAGTTATTGTCTGAGGTCAGATTTTAACTCAGGAAGATGTGTCTTCCTGACTCCAGGTCCAGCAGGGCCACCTAGCTGTTTGAATGTTAATTGATGCTAAGACACTGATTAGCATGAAGATATAAGCTAGGACACAGGCAGAGGTGGGTTTGATCTGAGGTGTCCTGAATTCCACTCTTTTGTTCTTACCTATCACTGGAATAATCTGTAAAGCCTTGCACTGCTAAGATTAAACATTCAAGTAAGCTCCTCCCCCTATTCCCACCAAGAGGAAAGAAACTTCAAACACAAATAGGCACTGCGTAGGACTCACTTGATTCAAAATAGGGCAGGACCCCTTTGCTGCAAAGTGATCTGCCCCTTGGAAAGAAGACAGCACCTCTTATGACCTGAGCTGTCAGAGCCTGGACCACAGTGTGGCAATATCTCCAATTAGCCAGAGCTCAGAAGTGATCGTGGGAGTAGGGAGAGCAGCTAAAAGCACGTAACCTGAGAAGAACATCATTCAAAAGTGGATCTCCAGGCACAAGCCTTTGGAGGCTGCTTTCTCTTGAGCACCCCCTCCTTGAGGAGGGCAGGAGAGGATGATTCCTGGTTCACTGTCTCTGTCTGGCTTCTTTTTCCCCAGAGAATGGAACATTTGGGGGCATTGGGGTTCATCACCTTCTCTTTAAGGACCAGTAGATAAAAGACTACTTTTCTGAGGGTTCAGGGATCAAACGACAATCTCTCTGTGTCTGTCTCTTCCCTGGAAGTTGGGAAATCTGTGTGGCCTCATGCCAAGATCAGCTCCAGAAGAGATAACCATCGACAACCACTTGTCATTAATTATTAGGTTAATAGGTGGCATAGTGGATGGAGTGTTGAACCTAGAGTCAAGGAAGGACCAAGGTCAAATCCCACCTCAGACACGTCCTAGCAGTGTGACCCTGGTCAAGTCACTTAGCCTCTGTTTGCCTCCTTTTTCTCATCTGTAGAATGAGGACAATAATATCACCTATGTCCCAGGGCATTGTGAAGATCTAATGAGATATTTGTAAAGTGCTTCACGGACCTTTTGCGCTAGAGAAATGCTATTTGTGCGTCTTACATGTCCAGGACTACAGGATTGATGCTCTGAATAAGGAAGACTTCAGAGGTCACTTAACTCAAAGCTCCATTTTACAGATGAGGAAACTGAGGCATGTAGCAGTCAAGAGACTCACCCACAATCTTATAAAAAGAAAGAGCCAAGATTGAACCCAAATCCTCTGATTCTAGAGTCAGTGTTCTTGTGTTGTCTCCTTGAGAATTCACATTTTGTTGACACACAAGACATTTGGATGTGGCTAACAGTTCATAACAGAACTTGGAATTCCTCCTGACAACCAATGAGCTCGATCATCTCCATCCAATTCTGTTGTCTCTCTCAAGCAACAACACGTATTTATTTAGTAGGATTTAGCTTGTGGAGGGCTGCTTCTGACATGGAGCTCCTATGGTGTAAAGGGTGGCCCTGAATAGATTTGAACTTACCATAATCTAATGAATAGTTTCTTGTGGGAGAAAATTAGGGTATTCTTGTTACTGGGACTTGGGTCTGAACCCTGCCATTCATTATCAATGTGGCATGATCACTTAACCTGCCTGGGTCTCTGCAATCCCTGTAATCCCTAAGGCTCAAATGAGTTAATGTATATAAACTGTTTTAAAACCTCCAAATGCTAGTGAATGTCTGTTATCTATGAATGACCTAGAGAATCTCTGGGGTTCTGTCCAACTCTAAACCCAATGATTTCCCCCCAGAATATACAGCATCTTTGACCCATTGCTGTCATCCAAAAAGACATTTGATTTTTTTCTCCCCTCTCTTTCCTGACTGTTAAAATCATGAGCTAAGATGTGTTCTCTTCAGGTCCCAGGAAAATGAGACACGTTGAACCTCTGCACCACAAAGATGTCGTTACGTGGTCAGAAGACCATGTCGAGGACAGGCCAAGAGTGAGCTTTGAGTTCATTCAAGGGTAATCAAACCCCAGAAGGACTGCTGGCTCTAACATGTATCTACTGTCTCAAATGTAGAAATGAGGCTCATTGCAAGGGTGTTAGCTGGTGCCCACATAGCAGATGGCATCTAATGCTGGCAGTGGACTGGTGGGTGGAATCTGTTCTGAAGGAGTTTACAATTTTATTTGTGAAATATCGTGGTGTGTGAGAGGCAGCATGGGAGGGAGGCTAGACAGACACTCTCAGATTCAGGGGCTCAGAGCACCCCAGAGGCTAAGTGATCCTGGACAAGTCAACCTACCTGGTCACCTCCCCAGGAATCTTTTCAAGAATATAAATTATAGCTTATTTGTAGGGGGCGGAGCCAAGATGGCGGAGTAGAAGCATGACCTTCCCGCGGCTCCGGCTTCCACCCTCCCCAATCCATGTAAAAAGGGGACTCTAAACAAACTTTGGAGCTGCAGAACCCACAAAATGACACAGAGAAGCTAACCTCCCGCTGAGGACAGCCCGGCAGGCCGGCAGGAATCGGCCAGGGCAGCGCTCTGGGAGCTGAGCCCAGACCCAAGCCGAGGCTTTGGCCCCAGGGCGGGCCTGACCAGCCGCCAGCCAGAGGGACTCCAGATCAGCAGCAGCTGTGGCCGTTTCCAGATTTATCAACACATAGATGCGAAGGACAAGGTGAGAGGCCAGTGCAGTCTGGACTTTGGGACCCAGTAAGTGGGAGTGCGTGGCTTTTACCCCCGGGGCGAGAAACCGCTGAGACGCCAGCACAGCCTGCCAGCACCACGTGGCGGCTTCAGCTCCTGGCCTGCAGAGTGTAGGGGGACAAAGCACCAGTCTGAGGGGTAATCGTTCTTGCTTTAACCTGCTTGGATCTGGATTGCAGTCCAGGGTGGAGGTCCTGGGATGTGTGTCCAGCTTGCCAGAGCGTGTGGAGACCTCAGAGAGGGCACCCATCTAATACCTCCAGCAGCTGAGAAAACCCCAGCGTTTGGGACGAAAACTCCCCTGTCTGGTGGCAGAGTCCCACTGTGGAAAAAAGCCCAAAAGTCAAATAATTGAGAGGCAAAATGAGCAGGCAAAGGAAACAAAACAGACAGAAGATTCCAACATTACACTCCTATTTTGGGGATAAGAAGGAGCAAGGCATGGAACAGGAGGAAAACAGTGAAGTCAGTACTGCTGCACCAAAAGCTTCAAAGGAAAATACAAGCTGGTTACAGGCCATCGAGGACCTTAAGAAGCAGATAACAGAAGTGGAGGAAAAATTGGGAAGAGAAATGAGAACAATGCAAGAAAATTATGAAATGAGAGTCAACAGCCTGACTGAAGAAAATAATACCTTAAAAAAGAGACTGACTCAAATGGCAAAGGAGGCTCAAAAAGGCAATGAGGAGAAGAATGCCTTAAAAAGCCGAATTTGCTAGATGGAAAAAGAATCTCAAAAGCTCACTGAGGAGAATCATTGCTTCAGAATTAGATTGGAGCAAATGGAAGCTAATGACCTTATGAGAAATCAAGATGCTGTTAAACAGATCCAAACAAATGAAAGAATAGAAGGCAATGTGAAATATTTCATGGGAAAAACCACTGACCTGGAAAATAGATCCAGGAGAGATAATCTAAAAATTATTGGACTACCTGAAAGCCATGATCAAAGTAAGAACCTAAAAAGCATCCTCCAGGAAGTTCTCAAAGAAAAC
>NW_027185852.1:11042438-11062971 GCF_028583685.1 Petaurus breviceps papuanus
GCATTAGCCGCACATGTACAACCTATACTGAACTGCTTGTCTCCCCAGTGGGGGTGGGTGGCAGGGGGGGAAGGGAATGAATCTGGAATTGAAAGTTTTAAAATCAAATATTAATATATATGTGTGTGTGTGTGTGTATGTGTATGTGTGTATATATATATATATATATATACTATTATTAATGCCATCTTACATGTAATTAAGAAATAAGATATACAGGCACTAAGGCATAGAGATCCACTGGAAAAGTCGAAATGGGTATGGGAGAAAATACGGGAGAGAGAAGATTGGAGGTGGGGATATCCTGTGGGACTGCTGTTTTGGTGGGATGGGTGGGGGAAAAACGGAGAGAAAATTTGCAACTCAAAATCTGGTGGAAACAAATGATGTAAATCAGAAGTTAATAAAGCATTAAAAAAAAAGAAAAAAAAGTTCCTTATTTGTAAAATGAGCAAGGAATGAAGGAAAATCAAGGACATGGCAAACCATTCCAGTATCTTTGCCATGCAAACCCTAAATGTGGGACTAAAAAATTGGACACGACTAAAGCAACTGATCAATAACAACAACAGCAACAATGGCAAAGAAGATGTAATATCAAGAATAGCAAATATCAAATATTTAAAAATTGCCATCTGACTGTGGAATAAAATGAGTTTATTTTATTATATTAAAAAAAGAATATAAATTATAGAGAAACTGATTATTTGTTTTAGAAAAGAGAATTTCTTGCCAGAAAATACCTACACTAATGAAATCATGAGTCTGATTTAAAAAAAAAAAGGAAATAAGGGAGCTCTATAAGCTCTAAGAAGCAAATAGCTTCTGTGACTCATGGAGAAATCAGCACCTGATTTCATTTCAACACCTGGGTGAAGCCACTTGTTCCCTTCCCTTCCTCTCCCCCCTCCCCAAGCTCTCCAGCTCCCCTTTATGTGTCCTCTTCTTCCATTAGAATTTAAATGCCTTGAGAAGAGGGGATGTTTGATTTTTATTTTAATTCCCAGCATTTAGCAGGGACCCTAGCACATAGTAGTTAGTTTATAAATCATTCTCTCTCTCTCTCTCTCTCTCTCTCTCTCTCTCTCACTCTCTCTGTCTCTCTTCCCCTTCCTCTTCCCCCCCGCCCCCGCCCCCGGCTAGATGTCGAGGTGGCTAGAGCACTGAGGCTGTGTTCTGGAAGAACTGAATTGAAATCTGACCTCAGATACCTCCTAGCTGTGTGATTTTGGACAAGTCACTCCACCACCGACTGCCTCCACTTCCTACTGTAAAATGGTGATAACAACAGCCCCTCTTGCCCTGGGCTATTGTATGGATCAAATGAGCTAATATTTATAAAGTGCTCAGCACAGGACCCAGTATACATTAGGTACCTAATAAATGCTTCATTTCTTCCTCTCCATCCCTGTCTTTTATTTGTCCATCATATTTCTATCTATTTCTATATCTAACTCTCTACTCTTCAATAAGAACTCTGCCTGTCAATAATAAAATCAAATCAGCCAACACTGCTTAAGTGATGACTGTGTGCCAGGTACTGTACAAAGAAAGGCAGGGCCAGACATTGTCTTCCAGGGCTCACAGTCTAATGGCAGTGACAACAGTCAAACACACTGTACCAACAGGATCCAGACAGGGTAAGCTGGAGCTGGTCTCAGAGCAAAGGCGTTTGCAGTGAGAACTGGCCCAGGCTCCTTTGCAGAAGATAGGATGTGAGCTAAGCTTTGAAGGAAGCCAGGAGCCAGGAATGAGGAGGGAGCCTGCCAGGCCCAGAGGCCAGTCAGAGAAGATGCAGCAGCCTCAGCTGGCAGGGAGAAGGGACCTGCTAGCCCCTCATTTTACAAAGGACGAGTCAGGGGCACAGAGGGACCCAGACCCTTGTCCATGGTCTCACAGGAATAAGTTGCAGGCATTGGTGCTGAGCGTTCCTGTGCAGAACTGAAGGGAGCATCATGGAGCTGTTCAGCTGAGGGGGCTTTCCAGGTGCCGGAGGTGAAGGGGCGTGGCATAGCTATCCATATAGTTAAGGGATTAGAATAGCTGGTCTTCCCCACCTGCTCATCCTTAGATCTCTGCCCAAAATGCCCTCTGTGTTTGTGTCTGCAGGGATAGCTTTTGTTTATATTCTATAAGCTCAAAACCCAATTTGTCAGTAATCTTGAGGAATTTTCACAAAGCTTATGTATCCAATGGGAAACACCCCAAACCTGCATTTGGAAACCGGGAGAGCTGGAATAGCAGAGGGGAGAGGAGATGTGGGCTCAGATTAAGTCCCAGACACTGACCAGCCATGTGACCACAGGCAAGGGACCAGTCTCTCAGGCTTAGTTTCTTTGTATGTAGAACAGGGATAACCACCTTTGTACTAGCGTGTTATCTCCCCCATCAGGCGGTAAGCTCCCCGAGGGCAGCGACTGCCTTTCTATGTATGCTCAGCACTCAGCACAGGGCTTTACACTCTGGAATTCAGAGCCATCCTCGACTCTGGACTCTCCCTCACTCAATACAAACAGTAAGTGGCGCCATCTTGTTTCTGCTATCTGACTCCTCTTTTCTTCTCACCCAGCCACCAGATGCATCCAAAGCCTCCCCACTCCAAAGGCCTTCTGCTTAGTCTTCCTTCCTATACTCTCTCCTTCACCCAGTTCATTCTATACCTTTCTACCAAAAGCACTTTTCTCTGAGGCCGCATGGTGTTGGACCCGATGTTAAGAAGACCCGAGCTGGAATCCTGGCTCTGATGCTGTGTGGCTCTGGGCAAGTCACTTAACTTCTGTTTGCCTCAGTTTCCTCATCTGGAAAAAGGAAATCACAATGGTACCAAATCCCCAGGGGTGTTGAGAGAATAAAATGAGCAAAGTATTTCTTTTGGGTTTTTTTTGGGGGGGAGGAGAAAGACAAGGCAATTGGGGTTAAGTGACTTGCCCAAGGTCACAGAGCTAGTGTCAAGTGTCTGTAGTCAAGTATTTTGCAAACCTTAAAGTGCCCATAAATGTGAAACTATTATTATTTTCATCATTGTTATTATTTACAAGCCTGACTAGGTCACTCCCCTATTTGATACACTCCAGTCATTCATTATTGCCTTCATGTTGAAACACAAGCTCCTCTGTTGGATGTTTAAAGTCCTTCACAGCCTGTTCCCATCTCTCTTCCCAATCTCGATGGACATGACTCCCCTTACAGATCTGACAATCCAACTGAACTAGCCTCTCTGTTCCTCAGACAAGACCCTCCTCCTCCAAGCCTTTGCACTGGCTGTCTTCCACACCTAGAATGACCTCTCTCCTTAAATCCCTCTCTTCTTTCAAGGAACAACTTGAGATTTACCTTCTACAAGAAGTCTTTCCAGATTCCCCCACTACCACTGACATCTCCTCTTCAAAGCCACCCTGTATTTATTTTTTCTATACTTATCTATTCAGGGGTGTCTCCCCTGATAGAATATAAGATTCTTGAGATCAGGAATAGTTTCCTTCCCAGTGTCTGGAACATAATAGGTGATTAATAAATGCTTTAACTTAATAAACATTTATTAAGCACTTATTCCCTCATTAACATCCCATTTTACAGATGAGGAAACTAAGATTCAGAAAGTTTCAGTGATTTGCTCAAGATCTCAAACCTAAAAAACAAGTGACAAAGCTGGAATGAGAAGCCAGGTCATTGTATACCACCAATTCCAGCGCTCCTTCAACCACCCAAGGATTCGGGAAAGTTCCAATGAGACAGGCATGAGGACACTCTTTTTTTCTCTCCACTAAATAATTCCATTTCCTTTAGAAATTGCCCATTCAAAGGATTATGGATTTAGAAGTAGAAGGGACATTGGGTTCATCTGGTCTAGAGTTTATTAACCTAAAGGGTATAGACCCCAGTGGGAGTGGGGATGGATTTCAGGGGGTCCATGAAGTTGAGTGGAAAAATTACATTTTTATTTCAATAGAATTAATCTTCCTTCCTTCTTTTCTTTCTTTCTTTCCTTCCCCCTTCCTTTCCAAAAGAGGTTAAAATTTTCTCAACTCAATTTCCTCATTTTATAGATGAGGAACTCAGGGGAAAATGACTTTGACAGGGTCACACCAGTAGTAATTGGCAAAGCAGGGATCTTATGGCCCCAAACTCATGTCTGTCCCATGCCTTCTGATTTCCTGTGTTGAACCCTATCCCTTCATGATTCCCCATATCTGTGGCCGACTCCAGCTTAAGGTTACTGCTTCTACTCATGGTTTTCACTGATTCCTTGTATCTAAATAAAATGCCCTCATTCATTCCCAAAGAATCTTTTTGGCAGACTGAAAAATGCCCCATAAATGAAAGGGTTACCTGGAAGAATGAACAGTGTGACTGATTGTAACCACGTAGCCCGCTCCTCCAACATCCAAGTATGGACCAGTCAAAGAAATCAGCCCAGGGTTAGCCACTGCATGCAGATACCTAAGGGAAGCCAAGAGAATGTTCATGCTCTCCAAAATATTGGAATTTTGAAACATACTTCTAACAAGGGCTCCCAGATGATCAAAGGCCTGCAATAAATATTCTGTAAATAAAAATGTGTTATTAGACATATGAAATGCTAATTTTGACTTCATGGGATAAAAGAAGCTGGAGAGGCCTGCTGAAATCATTGAGCTCAAGTCCTCATTTTACAGATGAGGAAGTTATATGATTTTTACAAAGTCACACAGGAGCTATGTAACAAAGGTCTTATTTGAAACAAGCTACACCAACCTGCTTGCAAAGATCATAAACTCATGTTTAAAGTATTTTTGATTTAGTAAACACATCATTAAGGGCTCAAAAATACAAACTTTTTTTTTAAAGCAATCAGGGTTAACTAACTTGCTCAAGGTTACAAGGACAGTTATTTCTGGGTGTGGTGCTAAGTATCTGAGCCCAGATTTGATCCCCAGGTCATCCCAACACTGGAGCCGGTGCTCTTACTTGCTGAGCCACCTGGCTGCCCCTAAGCAATTGGGGTTAAGTAACTTGTTCAAGGTTACATGGCCAGGTGTTTCTGTGTGGGTGCTAAGTGTCTGAGCCCAGGATTCGATCCCCAGGTCATCCTGACACTGGAGCCGGTGCTCTTACTCGCTGTGCTACCTGGTTGCCCCCCCCCTTTTTTTTCTTTTCTTTTTTTATATACAAACTTTTGATTTCAACAGTTTCTAAGTCTATGGAAAAACAGCAAGCACTGCCCACTGTCTATAAAACACACACACACACAGACATACACACATAGAATACAAATGTTTTTGGTATAAAAATCGCCTCAGTAAAGAAAGCTCTTCGTATTTCATGGAAATTCTTATGTTTTCAGAGTGGAATTCTTGTCCCTACTTATGCTGTGTTATAAATCTCACTTATGGTACCCTAGGGTACATGAAGGTTATTGGGTCATGTTTAAAAATTTTGTCAGACCCTTTGATTGTCCCACATTCTGACTTCTGCCCTTCCCTATAGGTCAGGAGGCTCTGACATTCCATCTTTTAAAACAAAAGGCAGTCTGAGACCCATACTTCTCTGAAAGGTAGAGAAAACTGTAAGTTACAGTTGAAGTTGCTCATTTACAGATAGAAGGAGGTCAGGTAAAGAGGGGAAAAGGAATGACTAGGAGGGAAAAAAAAGCATTTTTTTTCACCTACAGAAAAAGGATGAGAGGCTAGGAAAGACCAATTCCCAAAAGAGTTTATCAGACCTATTTGTCTGCTAGAAAATCTCCCTGCAGCCTCCCTGGATAAACTTCTTCATTTAAAAGTCATACCTACCAGAACAATGCCCAAATGGAATAAGGTATTTTTGAGTTTTCAGGAAGCAATCTTAACCTGTGTCATGGCCAGAATGGTCGCTTGAGGATGCTAAGTAATGGGAACTGAGATTTGCTAATTCAAGATATGCAAAGTGAGTTCTGTTAATTGCAGATATAGTGATGGTTCTGTTACTTTATACAGACAGAGTTCTATTAATTTTAGCTAAAAAGACTGAACTCTATTCATTTCAACTCTGCTGACAATTCTGTACATTTCAGCTAGAGGCTGAGTCCTCTTAATTTCAGCTATAAAGCCGGGTTCTGTTAGGTTCATCTACACAGACTGAGTTCTGTTAATTCTAGCTATGATAACTTGGCTCTGTTAATCCAGCTACAGTAACTGAATTCTGTCAATTTCAGCTATTTATACAAATCTGTTCATTTCAGCTACAGAGATTAATTTTTATTGATCTCATCTATAATAAATGGGCTCAGTTAATTTTATATATTTTGACAGATCTGTTTATTTCAGTTTCAGAGACTGATTTCTATTAATTTCATCTATGATAACTGGGTTCTGTTAATTTTAACTAATTTGTTAGTTTTGCTCATTTCAGCTACACAGACTGGGTTCTGTTAAATTCTTCTGTTTTGACAGATCTATTAATTTCAGCTGTATAGACTGGGTTCTGTTAAATTCAGCTACGTAGCCCTAGTGATATATCTGTTGTACAGACTGGATACTATGAATTTCATCTGGATCCATTATAGAGAAGTAGCCACAAAAATATCAAAACAATTGGGCTATCATGAATAAAAATATAAAGGAAGAACTTTAAAAATATGGTCTGAATTGAAATATATTGTGGAAAATAAATGTTGACATTTGTAGCCTGGAATTGTTTGTGAAGAGATAAGGCAAAGTAACTTCACCCACAGAGGGAAATACTAAAGCTTCCATTAATGATACATTAAAAACATCTATTCAAAATATTTTTTTACTGCCATCAGTCTCTTCCTTTAAGGTAAATCACTCAGGGTGTTTTATTTTGTGTCTGTCTAATGTCTCTCAAGAATTGGGCGGGGGGGGACCCTCTGATCATGGAACCCCCTGAAACTTACCATTGTCTCCTAGTGGGATCAAATGCTTTGTCCATGAGTGAGCCAGGATAAATTCTGAGGACTCCATTGGGCGTTGCTATGTAACGGCGGACAATGTAAGTATTCAGGCTACTCATTTCCATTTGTGTCATCCATTCATCTGTGACGTGACTGGTAGCCATTACTTCATTTCTGACAGAGAACTGTGAGACAAAGCGGGGGGATGGGGGACATAGCAGGGATCCTTTAAGACTCACATTTTTTTTAAAAAAAAGAAGATAGTAAGCTGCTGGCAGGGTTTCCCAAAGACCCAGCACAGAGAATCCAAACCCAATTACTTCTTTAAAGCCATCTCACACCAGATGGGCACAGCCAAACTTGAAGGAAACAAAGACTGATTACAGATAAAATATATTTCAGGCAATATAAGCATAGCCAAAAGTTTGTCCTGTCTAGGACTGGGCCATTAAAGAGAAGGAAAAATCTACATCTCATCTCATTAAAAAAAAATCTCATCTTTGATTTTTTGAGATCTTGGATCATCTTTCCCTAATCACAGACAGCAGGGATGCCTCACATCTTTCCCCTGGGAAAATGAGGGCCTCCAAAGACTTTACTGCCCTCTGTTTCACATTCAACTCTCCCCCCTTCTCTTCTCTTGAAAACCTATGGTGTATCTGAAGCCTGAAAAGGATTCTTTAGCTAGTCCGCAGGGCTTCCTAATCCATCAGAAGGGTCCCCACTGATCAGCTGTGGCCAAGTCATATGCTGTTTGCCATCATCCCTCCAGCTGAGGGGCATGGCCTGAGCCCAGAGTTCCCACACTGCAGGATCACTGCCTCAGGTTTTGAGGCCACCCCCAGGGATGTGCATTCCTAAATAATCCGTAGACAAGTGCTTACTTTTAGCCCAGGGTTAGCGATGAGGCGGGTGTTGTCACTCAGGTAGGCGGTGTAATGTTCTACCATGCGCTTGGTCTCTGGTTGGCTCAGATGCTCATAGGGGGAAGAAAAACTACCTGCAGACAGCATAACTGTGGGGCTTTCTGGAAGACACCCACATGAAAAATAATTAAAATTCACTGAATTATTATTCAAATCCTGAAGAGTCCAGAGTCACTCAACCTATTTTCTATTGTATTTGAGTATTATCTCCTACCATACCCCCTTTCAGAATCCTACATACCAGGCTGGTCTACTGAACAGGCCCAAAATAATCTTCCCACACCTCATTTCTCTGCCTTGATGTTTTTGCCCATACAGTTCTCTCCTCCCAGAATCTGCTCTCCATAGCTAACAGCTTGTCAAATTCTAACCTGCCCTTTGAAAACCACCTTAAGTAGTACTTCCTGTCTTCCCCAATGGGGCAGTTTTCTCTTCCACCTTTGCCTTTTTTAGTCCCTAGATCCATTCAGGGGTCAGTTCAAGGCTGAGAGGCTTAGAGAAGACTGCCACCTTCTCCAACCACTCAGTTCTGAAGTCTTCCTCCTCCCTTGTCTAATGCAATAATATTTGTAAAAGTGCCTAACGGGGGGCTAGGTGGCACAATGAATGGAGCATGGACCCTGAAGTCAGGTGGACCTGAGTTCAAATTTGACCTCAGACACTTAACACTTACTAGCCATATGACCCTGGGCAAGTCACTTAACCCCAATTGCCCTGCCTTCCCTCCTCCAAAAAGCAAAAAAAAAAAGCCTAACAAAGTGCCCAGCACATAGTAGGAACCTAATAAAAGCTTATTCCATTCTCTTCCTCAATCACTGTGCATTAAAAAATATTCCTTATTTATTCATCTATGAATGTGCTGTCTCCTCTGGTAGAGCGTAAACCTCTGAGGGGCTTTAGTCTTTCTTTATCTCCCAGGTGCTCAGTAAAGAGCCTGGTGGGGAA
Source organism: Petaurus breviceps papuanus (assembly GCF_028583685.1). NCBI lineage: Eukaryota > Metazoa > Chordata > Mammalia > Diprotodontia > Petauridae > Petaurus > Petaurus breviceps. The sequence continues at coordinate 11,051,181 of NW_027185852.1, forward strand.
ACATCCTTTATTAATGCAGATAAGCATCTGTTTGGAATGTTTAATAAATGGACAGTGATTGACTGACTAACTGACTGTGCAGCGTTGCCTCTGGCTCCTGCAAGATCAGCTTCTTTCTTTCTGTTTTCAGCCTTCCAGGATCAGGGATTCTACCCCTGGGATTTCATTAGTCTCCACCCATGTAGATCGCATATTGGCCAATGGTCTTTCAGAGCCACCGTGTGTAGGAGATGGATCACCCTCTTGGCCAACTAGTGATGGGACTTTGTGCACTCAGGAAGCAGCTCCTCTAGCCATGGGCCTTCATGGCCACCTCTTACTGGACCTGACTCAGAGCCTTCCCACGAGAGAACCAGTCCGAGCTCATGCTTTGCCAGCATGGGGTGGGAGAACCCAGGGGCACCACCACTCCCAGACATGGCACCTGAAGAAGACTGTGGTAGAAGACTTAAGTGTTTATTGCTCGTCTACTACATGCAACGTATTGAGTGTGGCTCTAGGGATAGAAAAACAAGGGAAATGTGCATTCTCTGGAATAAGGGGAGGTCTGCTGCATGCAAACAGATTAGCACACACATGGTACAGGATACTTTGAGAAGAAGAGGGCACATGACTAGGGGACTAGAAAACATTCATGAGCTGGGATGCAAAAGGAGCTTGGCATTCTAAGAGGTGGGGCTAGGAAGGGAGAGAGCCTATGAAAAATATCAGAAGTGGGAGATGGATCGCAACCTTGGAAGAACTCTTGTCTTGGGTGGTTAAACCATGACTTGATTCCCTGTGAGACCTGATCTAAGACACTTGAGCTCCACGAGCCTCAGTTTCCTTCCCTGAAATATGAAGGAGTTGAATTTGATGACCTCTAAATCTATTAGAATATGATTGAATGATCTTATTGCTTTGTGTGACAATGCACAAACCACTTTGCCTCCTTAAGCCTCAGTTTCCTTATCTGTAAAATGAGATTGGACTAGACAGTTTTATTCCCTATGTAAAATTTTACAAAGTCATCCCATCTCTCTGGCCCTCAGTTCATCTCTAAGATAAGGAGTGGCAGTGGGGTGGTTCAGAAGAAGATCAGAGTTCAAATCCAGCCTCAGACACTAACTATAGCATGACTCTGGGCAAGTCACTTCACCTTGTTTGCCTCAGTTTCCTCATCTGCAAAATGAGCTGAAGGAGGAAATGACAAACCCATCCAGTGTCTTTGCCAAGAAAACCCCAAGTGGGGTCACGAAGAGTCAGACGTGGCTGAAAGGACTGCATGCCGCCACGAGAAGGCGCTCCTTTAGACAGCCTCTGAAGTCCCTTTGTGACTCTAATGATCTGATCTAACTGATAAACACTTCCTGAGCCTCTCTGCGGGGGAGCCAGGCATGGAACAAGGAATGTCAGCACTGAGCTCCCCTCACAGTACACTTCAAGGACAGTGTGCGGGAAGGAGCAGAAGGAGCGGCCGCGTGGCTTCACCGAGGGTGGAGAGCTGCTTGAAGTGCAGGCAGGCACTGGGCTGGCCCAGCAGGTCCAGCCGATGGTAGAGCAGCTTGCTGCTGGGTACCGTGTTCAGGTTCTTCAGCTGCCGGACGGGCACCTCGGGCTGGATCACAACAATGCACAGAATGAAGGAGGTGTCCTGCACCTGAAAGCAAGGCCAAAGACACAGATCAGTGCCTGCCGCTGCATGGCAGGCGCAAGCCGACGCGCCCTCATCTCCTTCGCTCTCCTTGCCTGCGGGAAGGGGTGGGAGAAGTCACAGGGGGGAAGTGTCTGCATCCTGGACAGAGCCTGGTCCTGAAGGCCAGGAGACCCACGTCGGATATCCCCATTTACTAGCGGAGCAAACCATTGAACTTCGTTGTGCCCAGGTTTTCTCATCTGTATAATAGGAATGATAGTAACACCTGCCTCACAGGGTGGTTGGGAAGGCCCAAGGTGAGAGTATACCTAAAACTGGGAGTGATGAGGAGGGCGGGGTCCTGGGATCAGGACATCCAGAGTTCATAACCTGCCTCAGATATTGGCAGCTGTGTGACCCTGGGTCATGCACAACCTCACCGAACCACAGTTTCCTCTTCTGCAAAATGGGTTAATAATAACACCAGTGTCCCAAAGTTGTTATGAGGACTGACCGAGGTAATATGTAGAAAATACTTTGCAGACCTTAAAGTGTTATAGAAATGTGAGCGATTGTTACTACTACTGCTACTACTACGGGGCTGTTGGGATCAAATGCATGAAAGACTGTAAAATATTTCACAAATTTCAAAGTCCTATAACATATCAGATGCATATTGTTATTGTTGTTGCTGTGGTTATTTATATGACGAAGGGAGAAGGCCCCTAGAACATAGTTCTTCTAGGAGAATGTTAAGGGCACAGTATCATGGTCCATTCTTGATTTTCCCCAGTAAAAGAGGCCACCACTGGGGTAGAATTGGAAAAAGTCAATTTGCTTTGGGAATACATTTGGGGGAAGATTGGGTGGGGGGTGTGAAACCACTGGGAAGCTTTGGCCAGAGTTTGTCCCTGGTGTGTTTCTCCCCATCTCCACTCTTCCCCCCCCAACACACCTTTGACTGGGATTCCCAGCACAATGAAAAGCACTGGACCTAAGCACTCGGGCCTTGCCCTCTCTCAGCTTGCTCACACTTTGTGTGGGAGTGGGAATGGGTAGGGAACACACTCTGAGGACACAAGTGGGGAAGGGGTTGAGGGAGTGAGGAGAGAGAATGAATGGTTCTGGTTTAAAATCAGACGTGTGGTTCAATCCAATTTAATTCCAAAATGGACGTCTCTAAGGCTCCTTCTGAGTCTCAATCTCATGATCTATAAAAACAAGGAAGTCCTACAGGGGCATCACAATACCTTGGCAACTGCTCAAAGCTGGGCCTCATCTACAAAATATAATGAATTAATTACAATAACTGAAAACAAATTGAGCAAAACTATCATGTTAGACAGTATAAAGAGGGTGGATTTGAAACCAGAGGACCAAGGTGTGAATCCCAAATCTTCTGTTACTGCCTGTGGGGTCTGTGGCAAGCTGCTAAACCTCTCTGACTGGCCCTCAGTCTGCTCATCTGTAGTGATAATGGAGCAGTAGAATGGAGGTCTCTCGTGTCCCTCTAGCTCTAAATCTTTGCTTCTCCTCTTTCCTGAGGGCGGGGGTGGGGTGAGGGTGGGGGATGACTTCTAAATACAAGTATGGTTTTGTTTTTTGTCAATCTGTAAGAAGCTGTGGAGCTCATCTCTCCTAGCTTCTTCATTTTACAGCTAAGAAAACTAAGGCCTAGAGGGATAAATTCAGCCAAGGTCTCACAGCTAGTTAAGGAAGGGCAGAGCTGGGGCTCAACCATGGGCCTAGCCACTGTCTTTAGCCAGGCTTTCCCTTACACCAGGATTCCCCTTGAGGGACTCCTGAATGACTTCTGGTCTGGCAGATTGTAGGAGCGTGTCTTATGCAGATAGGCAGATTGGATGGACTCTCAGATTCCTCCCAGTCTCAAGATTCAGGGACAGTTATGGTGGGAAGGCCATCACAACTCAATGCAACTTTCCTGCTTTCTCCAGACCTCACTGTCCCGTCTACAAAAGGGGCCTCCCCCTCCTGGGCTTGTGGAGGAGATCCAAGGAGGCCACGCATCCAGGCAGTGCTGGATCTGCATTCAAAGGACCTGGGTTCAAATCCCACCTCTGAAATGTGTTACCTGTGGGACCCAGGCCCCAAGTCACTCTACCTCTCATTGCCTCAGTTTCCCCATCTATGCAATGATAGGGTTGGATTAGATGGCCTCTGAGGTCTCCTCTGGCACTAGATATTTGGTCTTATAATCTTGGATAAACACTTTGAAAACCTTAAAATGCTGTGTTAACATCAGATATTAACCTTCAATAGAACAGCACCTGCTACCACTTACATAGCACTTTATAAACACTATTTCATTTTATCCTTGAAACAGCTTGGAAAGGAGGTGCTGTTATTATCCCCATCTTCCATATGAGGAGACTGAGGCAGGCAGAGGTTAGGTGACCGGGGTCACATAACAACTGAGTGTCTAAAACTGGGTTTGAACTCATATGTTCCCGACTCCAGTAATCCATTCACTAAGCCACCTAGTAACAAAAAGTAGGTTTGTTAACCAGTTTCACAGGTAACATTGCAACAAAGTTTTGTGACATCATCAGGAGGGTGGCCGTGATTGGACAGTCTCCTTACTTTGCTAGTTTTCCCATTTGCTGGGTGTCCGGGAGGAAATCATACCAGTGTAATTGGAATTAAGATTAGAATTCTAACTAGCAAGGCTCCAGATAGCAAATCCATCTCGAGGACACACCATCCCAGCTTTTTCCAGTACATTCAGAGAGACTTTAGTTACATGATGGCTTAAAGCTTTTCAAACTGTGAACTTAATCTCACAGGTTTTATACACACATGCATACACACACGTAACATAACATGAATTTATATATGTGTGTATACACAATATATGAGTTTATATATGTATATATGCATATATACATATAATATATGAGTTCATATATGTGTGTATTATGTATGTATATATAACATATACCCATATAATATGTATGAGTTTTTATATGTATATACATATATAGAGATATAATACCCATATGTGTATAATATATCTATCTATCATCTCTCTATCTCTCTATCTATCCATCCATCCATCCATCTTAATGTTACCTTGTTTAAATGCCTCCCATAACCCAGCAGGACCTGCTACGTTTTCTGGCACAGGCTCTTAGTCAATTATTCCTGATCTAAGCTAAATCTGCCTGAATTCTCATGTAGCAATATCTCCTTTTCCTGAGCTCCATTTAAATGTTCAGATTTGTTCACAATTTAAGACAGCTCAAAGTGCATTTTTTCTTGCTACTGGGTAGAGAGAATTTCTTATTATTTTCTTTCCTAGAAGCTACTCATTGGTTTCCTTCTTAACCTTCCACTTCAGTTTCATCTGTCAAATGGGACAATTGGTCCTCGCCTTAGAAGGGATGAAAGCAGAGTTTGTCTGTGGAGCCAAAAGGAGTGGGGAGAATGTAGGAGTCACATTCACTAAGTGGGACAGCACCCCTTTCCCCCTTTACAATGGAATACCTAATTCATTTATCATAATACTGAATTGGGGGCAGCCAGGTGGTGAGGTGGGCAGGGCACCTAGTCTGGAGTCAGGAAGCCTCCTTTTCCTGAGTTCAAATCTGGCTTCAGACACCTACGCACTGCGTGGTCCTAGGCCCATCACTGAATGTCTCTGGGCCTCATTCTGCTCAGCTAGAGAATGGGAATCACAATGCCATGCTAATTAACTCACAGGGTTGATGTAGTTCAATCAATTACCCCATATCCATTCACTGTGACACTATGCTCTGTGGTTAATGTGTGTAAAACACTTTAAAAACTATAAAGTCTATAATAATATCAGTTATTATTACTCAAATACATGAAGGAGTTACAGCATGGAAACTACCTTCAGCAATCCACATTGTAGCCCATCTATAAGAATAGTTTAAGTCCTAGGGAATTGCCAGAGGGCAAATGGGGGTTAAAGTCATGGGGCTTTTAGTGTTTGAGGCAGAGCTTGACTCAGACCCAGGTCTTTCTGGTTCCAAGACCATCATTCTGTCCAGAAGCACCAAGCTATGTCTATCAGTTATGACTTACATAATAACTGGGTATTATACATCATTCATCAATCATTTATTAAACACTTACTATTGGTACTGGGGATACATATAGAGCCATAAAAAATGAAACCATCCTTATTCAACAACCATTCATCATGCATTTATTAAGCACCTACTATATACCAGACACTGTGTTAAGTGTTAGAGATACAAAGACAAAAGAGAAACAGCTCCTGCCCACAAGGAGATTATATAGAGACAACACAGATGGAGACCTATGCCAACAAATGTGATAGTCTATTAAAAGACTTGAAAATAGGAAGTGGCAGCAGCTCAACTGACTTCAGACCCCATCACGGGCCCTGCCAAAGCCTGGTCCCTGACTCACAGGCAGCATGTCTCCTTCCCCACTCCCCACACCACACACACTCACCATCTTCCAGGCGTAGCTGACATTATAGGCTTCTTTTCCAGTTTCTCGAAGTTTGTTTATATGCCAAGACAGTGATGAGTTCACAGGGACTGTAATAATCTGGCTGCCTAGAGGGAGGCTACATGGGCAAATAGAATTAAGTACTTCAGGCAAAAGATAAAATTAAGCATTTAATTAAAGAAAGGGAGGAAGCTGTGAGTCAACAACCCCCTCTCAATGTTTTTAAGACACTGGGGATCTTCACTTAGGAAGGAGATAATGGGCTGTTGAAATTCAGTAAAGGCGGCCTTCCTATTTGTTTTGCATGGAAAATACCATTTTCCTCATTCTCCATTTCCCCCAGTAGGAATTAATAATTGGTCAGTGAGTTCCAGGAAGTCAGCTCAGAGAGGCATCTTTCTGTGTCTGGCCCTGTGCGCTGCCTCTGATCTGCTCTTCATTGCTACCTATGTGACCCCAGGCAAGCTCTTTAGGTCTCTAAAATAAGGGGGTTAGATTGGCTGACCAAGAAGGTCCCCTTCCCCTTTGGGGAAGCTCAAAGTCTAGATCATATGATCCAATGAAGGAGGGAAGATGGTATGTGGCTATGCACAGAGTATCACTCTGGTGATTTCTGGGGCAGCCAGGTGGTGCAGTGGCTAGAACACTGGGCTGGGAATCATGAAAACTCATCTTCCTGAGCTCAATCTGACCTAGGACACTATAGCTCTGTGACTTTGGGCAAGTCACTTCACTCTGTTTACCTCACTTTCCTCAACTGTAAAATGAGCTGGAGAAGGAGATGGCAAACCATTTTAGTCTTTTTGTAAGAAAACCCCAAATGGGGTTACAAAGAGTCAGAAACAACTGAACTATGACAAAAATGTTTTTTTTTCTAAGACCCAATGATACTCAATCTGACACCAACTTAAGCCCACCCCTAGCAGCATTGTCCCCACTCATTTTCCTGGGGGCAGGGCTTTTTGTGATGATGTCTATCTGATTTAACAGCGGGAGTGAATGCGAATAAAGGATTTGCTTAACAGAAACTTCCTTTTCTTGCTCATCTTCCTCCAATACACTTGCTACGTAATAGTAAACGAAGAAATATTTGGATTCCCAAACTCTTGGCCACATCTCAGGAGGAACAGATAGCAATTACTCTGCTACATTTTCATTATAACAATGCAAGTTGTTTATTTTTAAGTTCTATTAATGATGTGAAAATATCAACCCCATTTCTCAAGCCCACACACCCACTCATAGAACCCTCCCTTGTAGCAGCAAAAGTGGGCTTCATTTAAGCAAAGTGGGCTGGTGCATTGGCCATGCTGGACAGTGCTTGCCCCCTGCTGCATTGGAAGTCCAATGGCTCTCTCTGGAGGGGGAGATGACACCTGTTGTATTTTCCCATTGGTTCTCAGGAACCCAGGTTGCTCACCTATTAGAGATCTGATGACCTCTGGGGTCATTTTCTTTTCTATTATTTACTTGCTGTGGACATTAATAACATTCATGTATATGACACATCTGGGTCTTTTTTCTGAGAAAATGCTTTATCTGGAAAACTTCAGGACCATCCACTTGTCCTTACCTTAGAATATTCTGCCTCACCAACTCGAATTTAGGGATGTTTTCATAATGAATGATGTCAGTGTGAAGAGGGGGCTCCGACAGTAAGTAAGGCCTTGTCAGGGATGGATGCATAAGAGTGTAGCCTGAAATAAGAGAGAATAAACAAACATAGCAGCAGAAATTACTTTGGTCACACGTTTTAGGGACTGATCTGTGTACATTGGGATTCCCTCCTCTTCCCCCCTCCTCCCTGCCAAATATAAGCTGTTAGAGGACAGTGAGATCCCCTTAATGTTCTTCCAGCCAAAGTTGGGTGACTACTTGTTAATAGTCTTGGAGAAGGGGTTCTTATCCCGAAAGGGACACACACGCACAACACAAAACTTGGACAATATTGTTACTAACATGCCAAATTTAAATACATTAAACATAATCACAAACTCTAAATAATAGAACTATACAATTTCATATAAGATCCTCTTTTCTTTTAGAATAATGAAATACGTGTTTGTTGATGACTGTTAAATTCATAATAAAAAAAGAAAATGGAAAGAGAAAGAATTCTTGTTCAGGTATGGGCTGGATTTGATGGTCGCAGAGACTTTTCCAAATCTGAAATGGTTTCATTTTTGTCTTTGAGCCTAACACATAGTAGGTGCTAAAGAAACACTTGTCATTTTGTTGAATGGATGAATGAGTGAAAATCACAAAATATCTGGTAAGAAATCTGGGCTTTAGTGAGATGTTCATAGTTTGTTCATGTTGCCCAACTCCTAAGATAGAAGGTTATTGAGAAGCCCAAACATGGTCATATCTATATAGTATAAGTATAAAGTGTTACATAAATATCAATTATTATAAATAATGATAACCCAAACCACACAAACTTAATCCCAATCAATTAAGCAAACACTCAAAAAGCATTTATTAAAGCACCTACTCTGTTCCAGGCACTATGGTAGGTCCCAGGGATACAAAATGGAAAAAAAAAATCTTTTTAAGGGACAAAGGATTCATTTTAGCTATGCCAAAACCTGTTCAGGCGCTCTCTACAATAATATTTTGAGGGTATTGTGCTTAGCAGCTGGGTGGCACATGGGATAGAATGCTATGACTGGAGTCAGGAAAAACCTGAATTCAAATCTAGCCTCAGATACTTACTAGCTATGTGACTTACTCTCTTAATCTCTGCCTGAGTTTCCTCATCTGTAAAATCGAGATAATAATAGCAACTACTTCCTAAGGTTATTGTGGGGATCAAATGAGTTAATAATTGTAATGCACTTAACAGTTCTTGGTATTTAGTAAGTGTTTAATGTTTGCTCCCATCCCCCTTCATCCTTTTAAAAATCCCAGCTATCACTTAAACCTTAAAGGCCATAAACCTGAAAAAAGGTAATAATGTAAGCCTGGGATCTAATAGGCTCAGAAACAAACAAACAAACAAACATTAGGAAGACCTCTCTCTCCCAAGTTCTCTTTCCATCCAATTCCCCGATGGTACAAATATTCCTTATCTACCTCTCACCACAGGAAATCAATGAATATTTATTCTCTGGGTTATTATCATTATTGCATTTCATTCCCTTAATTAAACTGCCTTTGGACAGAACTAGTCCAAGTACTTTTGCATTAAATGCATTAAATTATCCTCCTGACTTAAGATCCCCTGTCGCTGACAAATAAAGAACCCTACATCACAGCAGGGAGTCTACAGGCTGTGAGTAAGAGAACTGTTAGCCCAGCAGGGAAGGCAGCACGACTGAAATGTAGGCAAGGGGGTGGGAGGAGGGGTGGTCAGGTGACTGCTTGTAACAGGAGAAGCCATTCCTCCCCATATTCCCCTGGCCTGAGGCGGGTCTTAAAATGTTATTTTTAAAATAACTGTCATGTATTTTTTTTATAACTGCATCAATGTATTATTATTCTATAATCCTATGTAGGTCTGTGGGCAGCCAGTGTGCTTAGGATAAGTGCCAATGCTATCAGCGCCAAAATATAGAACCTGACCTAAACAAGTCCATGGATGAAACGTGACACATTGTAAGAAAACACAGGGAAGGGGTAAGGTATGACCCAGTCAACAAAGTGACCGGGTGTGATGGTTTGAGAGTCCTCAGGGGCCTACCTTCCCCCATTTTTGAATTCTTACACTTCAGCTGGGACTTCTCTTGGCTGGAAATGGAAGCCAGCAGGAGATTTTCTGGTCCAGTGGCTTTGTAATCAAAGGTCCGGTATTAAAATCCTGCCTGTGGCATTGTGTCTCTTGTGCGATCCTGGGTAAATAGCTTCATTTCCTCATGCTTGTTTCCTCATCTGTAAAATGTGGGACTGGGCCCAGCTTCCTTGTGAGGTCCTGTTCAGCCCTGGGATCTCTGAGTTTATGTTCTCAGGTATTTTTCTGTCTCTGATACTCTGCTGGTAAACCACCTCACTTAGCCCTTTGGGGAGTGGCCCAAGGTAAGCCTTTGTTTTCAAATTCAGGACTTTCAGATGAGAATTGTGCCCTTCCAGGGAGACCGCTCTCTCAGCAAGGGGCTAGTATTCCTTCACTTAGTACCCATTTGTTAAGCTCCTACTGTGGGCATAGCATGGCAGTAGATGTTAGAAGAGACAGGTCCCTGAATTCATGGCACTTCCAATGGAACCATTGTGAGCTATAATCCAACCATAATACAGGGGCCACTAAGTGGTGTAGTAGATAGAGCACTGGCCCTGGACTCAGGGGGACCCGAGTTCAAATTCAGCCTCAGACACCGGACACCAGTTGTCACTAGCTGGGTAAGCTGCTTCACCCCAATTGCCTCACAATACCCCCTGCCAAAAAACCCCCACAACAACAATACAGGAGAGGCCTCATGGTATAGCAGAGAGGGTTTAACATTTGAAGTTAGAAAGACCTGGTTCAAATTTCATCTCAGGCACTTACTAATTGTGCAATTCTCGTCAAATCACCCGATTTCTCTGGGCCTAGGTTTCCTTATTTGCAAAAAGAGGCACCTAGGGTATAGTTATTGATATATAATCTTTTGATTTAGGGACTCTTTTCCTGGGTTTTATGAACTTAGTTTTTTTTTTTTAATAAAATTTCTATGTAAATGATTTCCTTTAGAATCTTATGTATTTTATTATATGCATTGAAAACATGATTCTGAAAAGGGGTTCATAAGTTTCAACACACTGCCGAGGGGTCCATCTTCCCCCCGCAAAGTTAAGAAACCTTGTCCTGAGTGAATTAGAGAGGTGCTCTCTGAGGTGGGGGGTGGTGTGGGTAGCCACCAATGGGTGTATTCATGGAAAATGTCCTGGACAAAGTTTTGAGAATTCAATGGGATAAGAGAAGGAAGGAGGGAGGGAGGAGAATGGAAGAAAAGGCAGTAGAGGCGAGAGCATCTTCTGGGAGGAGAAAAAATCCTGTTTTCACTGTAACACATGGAGGGAGGCAATACTCTCAGAGATAGCAGCAGCAACAACCACCACAACAGTGACCACAGCAACAACAGCCACAACCACCACAATGGCACCAGTGGGCGCTCACTGCACTTCCAGGTCTGCCAAGGACTTCTCAGATATGGTCTCCTGTGATTTTTCCAGAGTCTCAGGAGAGAGCTTCTAAGGATCCCTCAGATGAGGTCACAGCACTAAGCACAGCGCTCTAGACATGGTCTGGCCAGGGCAGAAAAGGCAGCCCAGCACTCAGCACATGGGCTGCACATGACAGGTACTTAATAATTCACTAATTGAGTTCTATTCAAACATGCATTAAGTGCCCATGCTGAGAACTGGGGTTACAAAGACCAAATGAAACATAGTCAGGGGCCTCAAAGGTGGAGTGACACTGTAGGTAGAGAAGTCAACACCTAATTGTTCCAAAGTAAATAGAAAATAACTTTGGTGTTCAGGGGAAGAGCATGAACAACTGGGGGATGATGTTCTGGCACCTCAACCAAGCTCAGAAGGCCGTGAGCAGCAACAAAAATCAGTGGGGAGGAGGGAGGGGTGCCAGGCAACGGGACAATCATTGGTGAGGAGGGAGGGGGTGCCAGGTAATGGGGACAATCACTGGTGAGGAGGGAGGAGGTGCCAGGCAATGGGACAATCACTGGTGAGGAGGGAGGGGGAGCCAGGCAATGGGACAATCATTGGTGAGGAGGGAGG
>NW_027185852.1:11062981-11084759 GCF_028583685.1 Petaurus breviceps papuanus
GAGGGGGTGCCAGGCAATGGGACAATCGGGGAGGGCATGTTATACAGATGGGATGATAGATATGGGGAAGTTAGGACTCTTCCCTCCCTGGTTCTGGACATTAGGCCTGTCTTACTGAGCTGTGTTTAATTACCTTTGTCATCGATGAGAAAAGTATAGGAAGCCAAAGAGTCTTGGTAATATGTCACATCTTCTAGGATATAAGCCAGGTTAACATCCACTCCTACAATCCCCAGGAGGAGGTTTCCAAAGTAACAGGGTTTGCTCACTGTCATTATCAAACCTGAGGGGGGAAAAGGGATGTGGGGGAGGACATGACAGAGAAAGCATTAGCAATAGATGGAGGCCTGAGACTCGCTGGCTGACAAAGGCTTAGATCAGTCATCTATAGGCTGCATGAAATCAAAGGATCCCATGAGAGTCAATCCCACCGACTGCTTCCTCTGTAGACACCACATAAAGCTATTAAGAATCCACTTCATAAACACAATGTTGAGAGGACTTAGGTATATGATTCCAGACAACCCCATCCATGAGGAGTCAGGCAGTTCAGACACTTGTCCAGCCCCTTTCCTCTCTAATATGATGGGGGCTCACCAGACCAAAGGGAAAGAAAGCCTCCAAATCCTGGGATGGGAGATCTTTCCAATTCTAAGCCCAGGCAGCCCCTAGTGACCCTCAGAGCTTTTCCTTCTTCCCTAATCTATGCTAGCCAGATAGAGACCTTGGATTTTCAGCCTTGACTCCTCCCTCTCTGTCAGCTCCCATATCCAATCTTTTGCCAAGGTGAATTGATTTAACTTTTGTTTTTAAATCATCTCTTGTACGTGCCCCATCCTCACCTTTAACACCGCCTGGTACAAGCCCTCATCACCTCACACCTAGACGACTGCAAACCAAATGCTGATTGGTTTTCTGGCCACTAGTCTCAGTGCATTCTCCACTCAGCTTTCCAAGAGATCTTCCTGAAGTACAGCTTTGACCATTCCCTGTATCCCCACCTCCCCATGGAGCTCCATATCAACATCAGTGAATCCCCTTCTCATCCATCTAGCTTAGAAATTATTTGGTATGGTTATTCTTAGCACCATCATTATCAACATCTAAGGGATTATGGGGGAAGCCATCAAGAAAGAACTGGTTCATCAAGGAACTTGGCCTGTTCAATGTCAGGTTTTCTCCAAACTCACCATCCCCCATTTCATCAGAAAAAGGGAGGCTAAAAACGGCCTCGTCGATCATTCGATTAGGGAGGTTGGTATAGAAGCGGCCAACAGTGGTCTCCAGGTTACTCAGCTGATTCAGGACCATCATGCTCCCCTTCACGACAGGCAAGGCTGTCCGATCAGGTACCCCATACTTCATGGAATTTTGTTCAGCGAGATCTCTCAGGAAGGCCAGTTCTTTCAACCCAGTCACTCCATCTGAAAGGGAAATTCGAAGGACAAAAATGAAAAACAGGATTCCTCCTCCTCTCCCACCTGCATTTAATTCCCTGTGGTTTATGAGTAATAGGGATCCTCTTGAGAAAAAAACTGAACTGTGAAATGCTCCTAGAAGAATCAGACTTCTGAAGGTCCAACTGCTAACTTCTCTCCTGAAGAAAAAGGCCAAAAGGATAATCTTTCTATGTATAAAGGTACTCTTGGGAGCCAGTTCAGTACTGAGGATAGAGTACTGGTCCAGCAGTCAGAAGGCCTGGGTTCAAATCCCATTCCTTGGATAAGTTGCTTACCAGCAACTTGGTGGCACAGTGGCTAAGTGCCAGGCCTGGAGTCAAGAGGACCTGAATTCAAATCTGACCTACCCCAGGTAAGTCACTTAACCCTCTTTGCCTTGGTTTCTTCGTCTATAAATGAGCTAGAGAAGGAAATGACAAACCAGTCTAGCTTCTTTGCCAAGAAAACCCCAAACGAGCTCATAAGGAACTGAATAGGACTGAAAAATGACTGAACAGCAAAAGTTGTTGAGCTCCTTGGGTTGAGTTTCTTCATCTATAACATGAAGGAGCTGGACCAAGTTTAGTGGTTTTTACCCTTTTTGGTATCTTGGACCCTTCAAGTGGTCTAGTAAAGCTTATCGACCCCTTCTCAGAACCATATTTTTAAACATTTGAAGCAAATACTAAGTTTCAGTTAGAGATTAGTGAAAATAAAAATCTAACTTTTATTCCAATCAAGTTTAGAAATCTGTGTCCCCAGCATTAAGAGCCCCTGGACAAAGTGGAATCTGAAGCCCTTTCAGCTCCAAACCCTAAGCATCTGAGGACATCTATGATTCTCAAATGGGAAATAAAAAAAAAAGTGAGGGAACAAAGGAAAGACCACATGGGGCTTTCCAAGATGGAATTTCCACATGGATCAGGACATATTATTCTTTCAAACTTGAGTTTGTGACTTGGCTTTTGTCACAAATTCCTAACCAATTTAGGCATAAATAATTTCACTTGGGTCTCTGAAACCTTGTTCTTATTGAAAAACAATATTATGTTTACAAAAGTAGGGAAAGTTAGAAGCAGCTGAAAGGAAAGTAGGGAAAGTCAGAAGCAGCTGAAAGAAATGGCATACATGAGGGGATAGGGACAGGAGATTCTAGGTCCTGATGCTTACTGGTTGGGGGCTTTGGGCAAGTGACTGCTTCTCTGGGCCTCAGTCTTTTAAACTGTAAAAGGGGAATGATACTACTTAGAAAGTGTGCCCTATGGTGCTACAGGGAGAAAACCAGCCCAAGAACTTAAAGTATTAGAAAGGGGATTCTAAAAGTTGAAGAGCTGCCCCACTCCCCAAGAAACTCTGTGTAGAAAGAACAGTACTAATAGAAATAGTAATAGCCATGCAAGCAGCATTATTGATGGAGATATCAGTGGTAATGATAATAATTCTAATAGTAGTAATAATAGAGTGGGGTCATGCTTGTCTTTCAGTCGATACAACTGGCCCTGCAGCTGGGAAGATCTGGGTTCAAATCTTGCCTCTGACTCATATTAGTAGGTGTTCCTGGGAAATCTTCCTTCTCAGTGCTCCCAGGAAACTAAGATTCACAACCTTGGAGCAAGTGCAGATCTGTGCTCATACAGAGAAATTTCTGCCAACCACAGGTCCAGTCTCTATCTCTCTTTAGTCTCTAATAATTAGAGACAGTACTTAAAATGCTGTACTTGGCATCAGGAGCTCTGGGTTTGAATCCTGCCTCAGGAATTTCCAAACTATGTGATCATGGGCAAGTCATTTACCTTGCAGTGTGTCAGTTTACTTACCTGTATAATGGGGACGCTATTATTTGCACTTCACTTAAATGTTACATAAATGTGAGTTGTTATTATATTATTTCCCTGGGCTAAACAATTAAAAGAGAGGTTCTTTCTGAAGAGGGGAGCACTGGAGTCTCTGAGGAGGGAGCAACTGCCTGTTCTCCAAGGAATGAGAAACTAGATCCAGGGGTGGTGTCAAGGGATTCATTATCCAGTATAGGTCAGAAGAAGAGGGACAAGCCAGTAGTGGTTGGTGAATCCCTGCTGAGGAGTACAGAAGCAGTTTTTTGCTGACCTGATTACAACCACAGAGAGAGATCTCCCTGTCTTCCTGTTCTTCCTCTGGTATCTGACACAGACAGACAGACAGAGAGAGCTCCCCAAAAAGGAAGATGACTACTCAATTCTGGTGATCCATATGAACACATAAAATGCTGCAAGAAGAAACCTAGAAAGTGTTGTCAAAGACTCTGAAATCCCTGGAAAGATTGGAATCTGTAGGGGCAAAAATACTGACATCACTGCTGCCCACCAAAGGCGAGGATGCAAAAGCTGATTTAGGAAGCAAACAGCTCTTTAACAAGGTGGTACCTGAGAAGCAGCTTTGGGTTATTCAAGTTCTGTTTAATATAAGAATGACCAGATCCTGGCGGGAATACCCAACCCTTAAACAACAAGGTATTTTGACTGGTGTCTTCGGTAAGGTGCATTTCACCGATGTCTTTGGTAACATTGTATTTGGTATATTTTTGGTAACTGTATTTATCTGCTGTTTTTTGGTAATTGTGTATTGGTATCTTTTTGGTAACAATGTATTTGTTTGGTGTCTTTTGGTAACAGAGTGTTTGTCTGGTAACTGATAACTGTGTATTTGTCTTGTGTCTTTTTCGCAACAACATATTTTTCTGGTGTTTTCCGTATCTAATCAAAAGGGTTATAGATGGAAAGGAAAAGGACAGGAAAAGGAAAAAGAAACTGTCGATGTATATCCATCAAGTAAGACTCCATGGAGGGGAGATACACTGTAGGAAGAGTAACAGTTAAGATATGCAGATGTTCCCAAGTAACACGGTCTAAGAGAGAATTCAGTAGTGGGACTTGTGGTCTCAAATGTTAATAACAAATACACAAAGTACAGAAAACAAGCAAGATGAATAAGATACCTTAAGGCAAGGAGGCAATCTTGACTTTATGTAAGCACCACTAGACTTGGTGGGATGAAAACCACCTATAACTGGAATACAGTTCTAGAGGGTATTTATTTTTCAAATGAAATGGGATAAGAAAGGGAAGAGTAATAATATTTTTTTAACCTTTTTTTGGAGGGCAATTAGTGTTAAGTAACTTGCCCAAAGTTATATGGCTAGTCTTGTGTGTGTGTGGGGAGGAGGGGGGAGCAGTGTTAAGTGTCTGAGGCCGGAACCGAACTCGGGTCCTCCTGACTCCAGGGCCACTGCTTCACTCACTGTGCTACCAAGCCGCCCCAAGGGAAGAGTAATATTATATACTAAGAAAGTATTCTGATGAGAAGAAACCTAGGGTAATGAACACATGTGTGCAGATCAGTGGAGGAGGAATCTGCATGATTCTGTCTTCAGTGTATACTATAGACCACTTGTAGAGGAAAGGCAAGGAGTTCAGGATACAGGTCATAAGCCTGTTCCCAACAGAGGCAGTGTCAAACAGTAATAGTAAACTTCAATTATCCAGTGCCCATGAGAGCCCCATCATTACCAAAAGCAGAACTGGTACTCATTTTAACCCTGGCCCTAATGAGGCATCCCTCAAAAGGTGGATGAATCAACAAAGAAACATTCTATTATGGATCTGATTCCTCATCAACAGGGAGGAAGTAGGTGCCAACCTGAAAATGAGGGGAATCTTAGGAAGAACTGTGTACTCCATCTTAGGTTTTTAATATTTTTATCTGTATGAAAATCTGCTTTCTCCCTCTCACCCCCCCCCCCCAATTCCCCACTGAGAAAGCAAGAAAAGTCAAGTCAACAAGCATTTTTTTTTAAGTAAGGACCTCCCTGTGTGTCAGACCCTGTGCTAAGCACTGGAAATACAAATACAAAGACAGTCCCTGCCATCAAGGAGCAAGATAAACCGAAGCATCGTTACAAATATGCATAGTCAAGGGAATTCCCAGATTTCTAACATGCTCCTTGGTTTGGGGGAAAACACATTGAAAGTCTTCAGAGGATGGCGTAGTATTTTATGAACAGAGAAGTCAGCCCAGTGAAATTTGGAAGACACCAAGGGAAACAAGAACAAAGACAGAAAATGGAAGTTCTCTCAAGGGACTGAAGTGGATAATGCAGGAAGCTCAGGAAGCAAAAGTCAGAGCCACCAGGGAAAAGTTCAACTAACGGCTTTCCCTCCCTTTGCTGTAGAAGTGGGAGACAATGAGGAAAGAAGAGCATATACATCATCTGACAGAGGCAAACTATGGGTTAGTTTTCCTGAACTGCCCTCTCCCCACCCCACTTTCCTTTCTTGTAGTTGTTATAATATGGCTTGTTTAATAGTGGGGGAGTATAGGGTGTCCCAAAGGTCTTAGGGCAGCATCCTGCTTTAAAGCTAAAAATACACACAAATGGCATTCTTTCAGTTCTAAAATGAATAAGCTAAAGCAAGTGACAATAATAAAAATTAGATAAAATATCTAAAAAGACTGGCAATCAGTCGAAAACATACTCTTGTGCACACTCGGCTCCTTCCTGCCTTTTTAAGGATTTTCCCACATTACTTTCCTCCATGTATTCTATGATCTAGCCACACTAGCCGACTTGCTGCTCTATTTCCCATTCCCACACCTTTGAGCTGGTTTCCTGTCATGCCAGGAATGTACTCCATCTTTACCTCTGTCTCTCGGGGTCTCTGGTTTCCTTTAAGGAGCAAGGACCACCTTTTACCCAATCCCAATTCCTCCCACAGTGGCTATTGGCCTCCCTCCCTCTGAATGCAGCATCATACATATATTCTGGATATATTATTGGGGAATATAATAAATGCACATCAGTCCTTGCCAATATATATGCTATCTCCCCCACTAGAATGTAAGCTCCCTGTTTTGCTTCTGCCTCTCTATCCCCAGCACCCCACACCACAGTTAGCATATAGCAGGTGTTTAATAAACTCTTCCTGATTGATGGCTTGGTACCCTAAGATCAGGGTTAGGAGAGCCGAGATTCACAGCGAGGTGAGAATGAGGATTGAAAAAGGGAGAGGGGGCCCCCTGCTTGATGTGGAGGGGGGCAATAGAGGAACCAGACTACTTACAGCTTATTTCAATTCTGTCTGCCAAGGAAATAGGCATCAATATACCCAAGATAAGTAAGAAGAGAGTCAGAGACCATGTAAGTGTCCTTGATGAATTAAGGTCAGCAGATGTAGATGAACTGTAGCCTCAATTATTGAAAGAACAGGTTCATTGGATTGTTGAGTCAAAATCACCACTGTTTGAATGAAAGATTCTTTTGTATTCTAGAGAATCAACTTATATTTATTTATTTGTTTTCAACATTCACTGTTATCAGATTTTGAGGTCCAAATTGTTTTCTACTTCCCTGCCCTCTCCCCTCCTTAAGATGGCAAGCAATCTGATGTAGGCTATACATATACAATCATTTGATGTACATATTTCCACATTAGTCATGTTGTTAAAGAAGAATCAGAACAAAAGAGAGAAACCATGGGTAAGAAAGAAAACAAAAAAAGTGAAAATAGTCTGCTTTGATCTGCATTCAGACTCCATAGTTCTTTCTCTGGATGGATAGCATTTTCCATCATGAGTTAGGGAATCATCTAAAATGAGAAAAATTCTATACAGTCAGACTATAGATGAGTACATTTTATTCTAAATTTCAAAAATAAAGGGAAGAAACCAGAATCTCTACACTTTAGGCCAGTAAGTGATTTCAATTTCTGGTAAAGTTATAGGATATATTATTAAAAAGATGGTTGGTAAGTATCTAAAAGAGAAGCTGTGATTACAAAGAGCCAGGGTAATCACTTATTCAAGAACAGGTCATTTGACAGGCTCACTGTATTTCTTTTCTTTTTTTGTTTTTATAGGGAAAAGGATAGGAACTGGCCCTGTGATTTTGTGGGTATAGGCAATACCTACCTGGAGAAATTCCCTCTATTAATGCAAGGGAGTGTCGGCTCTATGACTTACCCTCTTGGAGAGTTGGCTACATCCCTGGGAGGTTAGGTCCCTTGATAGAGTCCCACAACCAGTATGCACTGTGAGTAGGACTAGAACCTCTATCTTTTCTTATCTCTTTATTTCTTTGTCTTTCTTTTTTTTCATTTTTTTATTAATTTTATTTTATTTATTTTATTTAATTTATGGAATAAAACAAGCATTTCCATAATATAGTATAATAAAAAGATGATTGTATATGAAACTGCAGATCTATTATGTAACATTTGCTATTCTTTTCAAATGTACAACAAAATTATCACATAAACTTCCCCTCCACCATCTTTCCTTCTTTTCTTCCTTCACACCCCCTTCTCTCTCAATTGAGATATTGATGGAATTCTGTGTGTATAGTTTACTTAGATTTCTAACAAAAATTTGGTAAAGCCTCTTATACTAGTTTTACAGAAAGGATGGAGAGATGTAAGTTGGTCAATAGTACAATTTGATGGATTTGGATTCAGTTGAAAGGCTGGCCCTAATAAGAATCATGATGGTATGATGCCTACCTAGAAGGAGGTCTCCAGTGGTGTGCTTCAGGGATTGGCACTTGCTTCTATTGTGGAACATTTTGTCCATTTTTTTTTCCTTTTGGAGGGCAATTGGGGTTAAGTAACTTGCCCAAGGCTACAGCCTAGTTTTGTGTGTGTGTGTGTGTGTGTGTGTTAAGTGTCTCAGGCCAGAACCGAACTCGGGTCCTCCTGACTCTGGGCCGGTGCTTTACTCACTGCACCACCTAGCCGCCCCAATTTTATCCATTTCTGAAGGTTGGAATGAACAATCAATCAATCAACAAATGTTTGTTAAGTGCTTTCTGCATATGGGTCATATGCATGCAGATGGCTTTCTCATCAAATGATACAAAGATGAGAAGACGGTTAATATCTTGGATGAAAAAATCAAGATTCTAAAAAATCTGGCAGGCTTGAGCATTGAGATATATTGAATAAGATGACATTTAATAGGGATGTGTATATTTGTGTGTGTATACACAAATATATGTGCATATATATGTGTGTGTGTGTGTGTATGTGTACACACACACACATACGTGGGTTAAAAAATACAATCAATTTAATCAGTTCAAGACAGGGGTGGCCTGGTTAGACACCAATTTTTCTGAGAATGGTTCATTTGTTTTGGCTTGTTTGTTTGGTTTTTGGTGAACTGTCAGCTCAGTGTGAGTCAGAACCATAATCTGGCCACTAAAAAGCCCATGTATCTTGGGCTACATTAAGAGAGATCCAACTGCCAGGAATTAGGAGTTGATAGCATTCCTCTACCCCAATCAGGCCCCATCTAGTACTATGCTCACTTCCCAACACTCCAGTGAAAGAAGTTAGTGTGTGTCCAGAGGAAGGCAATCAGCATGGGGAAAGCCCCTGAATCCATGGCACAGGAGGAGCAGGTGGAAGAATTTGGGCTCTTTAGCCTAGAGAAGAGAAGACTGGGGAATGGGGAGAGAGACAGGAGGCCTTCAAGTACCTGAAAGTCCATCGTGAGCAGGAGGGGTTCGACTTCTCCTGTTTGACCTCAGAGGCCAGAACAAAGATGAGCAAAAGAAGAAAGAGGCATGATTTAGTGGGTTCCCCCTCCCTGGAGGCCTTTGGGTCAAGGATAGTTAGCCATTTGTTGGGAATATAGTAGAGAGGATTCTTTTTCAAGTATGGGTTGTGCTAAATGCCTGAGAGGACCCTTTTCACTCTGATTCTATATCATCATCATCATTTCCAGACCTGGGTCTACCTTGGTGTAGGGAGCTCCTGTTGTGAAAATGCCTACCAAGGCAGACCGAAAACCAAGCTATCATAGCTTCTATATTATTGTTACTATTCTAGAAGCTTTTATTTTCATTTCTTTCCCTCATTGCTTTAATCTTTAAAAAATCTATATATAAAATATAGTATTGCCTTGAGGAATCACCATAAACTATTGCTTTTGGGACATTCCAATGAAAAATGATTTTTCACCCTTGGCACAGGGAGAATACTGAATGGGATTTACTCAGCATGTGTCTTTTAAATTTACAGGGTTTTTCAAACTCTGGGAAGGATTTAGGTATACTGAGCTACATTGTTCTGCAAACATCTGCAATCTATAGTACAGGACGAAATTTAATAAAATTTCTTTTTCTTTTTTTTTAAGTTTGCTGTTGTTGGAACATGGTCAAAGCATTAGGAACTGTTCACATAAGGCACCACTGTAAACAAATTCAAAAGCCTGGAGTCACTAGTGAGATTCCACAAATGATTTTAAACAAAGATTTTGCCTAATCTCCTTAATGATTTCAATGGCTAGAGGGAAACTTGCAGTAGATTTATTTTTGTTTTTGCTTTTATATAGAAATTTCTAGAGAGACAGAATAATATAAGGGAAAGAATGCCAGTCATGGAGTAGAGAGACCAAGGTTTAAATTCCACCTCTGACACTTGTTGTGTGGTTTCAAATAAATTACTTTGCATTGTGGAGCCTCAGTTTCCTCATCTGTAAAATAGGAGTGATAACCTGTGGTACCTAGCTCACAGGGTCACTATGGGGATCAGTTGAGATAATGGATATAAGGTACTTTACAAATCTTAAAGCTCTTTATTAATGTCAGGTTATCATTTTAACTTCTTAAAGTTAATCCTGTAACACTTAAGACTCCATTAAGAATTTGGGGATACCCTGTGTGGAAGTTGTATGTAGCTGCTCATGGACAAAGATGCCCAGATACAATAGAGAACCTACACATTCCTTTTCATTTCTTTCGTCAGCCAGTAAGTAATTTGGCCCCGCCGCTCACTTGGGTAAGTTGTGATCTGATCAGCGTGGGAATTCCAACTGATAGAAGGACCTGGGAACAACTTGCCTAGGGTGAGAAGGCATCACTCCTGCTCAGAGTCCATCCAAAGGCCCAGGGGGAGGCCTGCTTCTCGATCTCTCAGCATTGCAAGGAAGCCAATGGAAAGAGCGGCCAAGCCCACCCGTGCTTCTGCTCCTAGAACTAAGCTACTTCTTTTTCTGATCACGCATCCTTCTGGGATCCTTTTAGCTCTGCCTCACTTCAATCCAATTCACGTACATGTCAAGGCATCACCCTCATGAAGCCCTTAGTCCTCTTTGAAAAGGAAAGATGAACAACATTATTGTTCTAGTATGATGGAGCTTGTCATAAGGATGGGGGAAAGAGCATCCTGAGATGGTTGTTAGAAGAAAAGTAAGCCGGGTAGAAGGAGTGACAGGAAATGACAGGAGAGCCCAGAAGCATTCAACAGTGAAGAGTACCCATGTGACACGAAGTACTACAGGAAGCAAATGATGATTTCCATGTCCAAATCTAGAGCCTGAATAGAGAATATCCAGTCAACTCCCTCATTTTACACATGGTCAGTGAGATGTCACAAGTCACACAGGTAACAAAACGCAATGCCACAATTCCATTCCTGGTCTTCTAATTCCAAATCAGTCTTCTCCCCCACCCCCAAGGATACAGTGAATATGCAAATGACAGGACTCAGTAGGAAAAGGAGGGTTCTGGGAGCAGCATCCAATCAATCACCAAGATCAATGAATCCATCATTAGTAGGTGCTTTATTAAGTACTTACTAAGTGTCAGGCACTGTGCTAGGCTCGAGGGTGACATCATGGAAAACTGTAAAATGGGAGGAGGGGATTTTCTTGGTCAAGAACTCGCTTGGTTTTCTTCTACTTCAAAAGTAGCCAGATGAATACAGTCCTGGCTCAGCTCTAAAAGTGGGTCAGCACTTTCATCTAAAGAGGGAAAACTGGAAGACATCACATACCGTTCATGAGGGCATAGGTAAGGATCATGACTGAGTTGTTAAGGAAGCTGTTTTCCTCATTGATGACACAGAGCGTTGCCTTTTTGTCTTCTTCTGAGGACTCTTTCGATGTAATTCCCGCTGACAGGTAAATGATGACCATGTCTGTATCTAAACAAAGACACACAAATCAGATGTTACATGTCCATTCATTCTGGAGCCTCCCTCTGATAGAGAGCTGGGTTTGGAGTCAGCAAGGGTTAGATCCAAAGCCTGGATCAATCAGATCATTTTTATGGCAAATCATATAATCCTTCTGTGCCTTAGTTTCCTCATAGAGGAAAACACAGTGGACTTGGAATCAGCAGACTTGGATTCTAATCTCAGCTCTGCCACACACTCCCCGTGTGACCTTGGATAAGTCACCTTACCTCTGCAGGCCTCAGTTGCCTCATTTGCAAAATTAGGGGGTTGTACTCTATGGCTTATGAGCTCTTTTCCAGTTCAAGATTGATAATATTATAGGCTATTATCTCTCACCTATTGTTTCCATTCTTACACAATCATGGAATTCGAGAGTTGGAGGGGGCCTTGTTGGCCATCTAGTTCAACCACAAAGGGATCGCCACTACTATATGGCTGGTGAATAGTCCCACCCAGCTTGTACCTGAAGACCTCCAAGAAACCACCACTTGATAAGCCAGTCCATTTACTGTTGGACAGCTCCAATTAGTTGGAAGTTTTCTCTGATACCAAGCCTAAGGCAGCCTCTTGAGAACTTTCTCCTATTACCCTTGGATCCTCCCTCTAGGGGCCAAACTGAAAAATTCTAATTCTGTTTCCATGAGATAGCTCTTTAGATATGTGAAAAGTGTTCACTTCCTCCCTCCCTTTGTCTCCTCTTTTCCAGGATAAATATTCCCCATTCCTTTAATGATCCTTATGTAACTTTCTTATCTTACCTCCATCTTCCTTTTAGTTCTAATGGCCATCATATACAACAATACCGCATTTATCACAAATCTTCAGGGAATGTTTTAAATAAGTGAATTTTCCAGGTAATCAAAGCTGGCTTTGGGGGTATTATGCTTCATTACATTTAGACTAGTTTTAATAAAGTCTTCCTAAAATGCATCCCATACTTCCCTGCCTTCTTCAACAGATTTCAATATGATTTAAAATTTTCTCAATGACTTAGGGTCATTAAAATTACTGATTAAATGAAGAAGATACGTTTAGATAAAAAAGTAGCAAAAAAAAAAATCTCACCGACTCCAGATTCCAGACTGATCTAAAGAGAAGCTAATACTTAGAGCTATCCTAAGTGGAATGATACATATGCCTTAGGAGGCAATGAGTTGTCATTTACCGGAGGTATGCAGGCAAAAGTTGGATGCTGATGTGTCAGGGATACCTTACTTAGGAATCAGGTTCAGCTCCTGGTTGCACTGGTTGGCCTTTGAGGTTCCTTCCAGCTCTGACAGGCTGTGATCATGACAATCACTTAATGTTCTGTTTGAGGCAGGACCATTGAATGGTTAAGGGCTCCGCTGAATGCCTCCAGACCAATGTCAGGCTGTTGTGCTCTGATTGCTTAGTAGTTAATAGAATGTGCTCTATTGTCAATGGTCCTCTTTATTCCTTCACTGACAGGCTGCCAACTATCAGAGGCAACAGAGTGGAGTCAAGAGAACTCTGATTTTCAAGTCCAAAGACAGGAATTTGAAACACAACTCCCACACTTGCTAGCTCTGGGATTCTGGTCAAGACATTCAGTTCTTCTGGGCCTTAATTTCCTCCTTGATGGAAACCTGTATAGACCTCTCCATCATGGCCAGGAACTGCATCATCCTGCAAGATTACTTAAGTCCTGGAACTCACCTATCAGCCCCCTCCTGTGCCTTTGATTGAAGAGGCTGGGGGTGAAGAGCTCTACCTTGACACTCCCCATTTAAGGAGGCATTCATGCCAGCCATATCTTCATTCCCCCCCTGCCTGCACTCCTCTGGATGTGATCATCAGGCTTCCATGCTGGCAACCTCTCCCTCCACCTCTCAGCTTCTTTCTATGTGTTAACTTCCCCCCTTAGATAATACACTCCTTGAATGTAAAGGATTGTGTTTCATTTTCTTTTCTATTTCTAGCACTTAGCACAGAAATAGAAGCTTAATAAATGTTTATTGACTGCCTGACTTCCCTGTTCCTCAGTTTCTTCCTAGAAGGAAAATTCTTTCTGTCCCAGTTTCTTTCTAGCTTCTCTGCCAAGCACAACCAAATGAGTTTAGAGATTGTGTCTACTTCCCATCCTCCTACAAGCTCACTTTCTCATGTTCTTCCTGTCACTGAAGCAGTTCCTCTGTTCCTCTTGCTATGTTTACCTTAAAAATAAAGCTCAGGAATCCCCTGGGATTAGTCTCATTTTGTAAATTCCACTTTTTTTAAACCCATCTGCCTTTTTTTTAAGTCTACTCAATTATTGGTTTCAACTGGTTTTCACTGTTGTGAAGACATTTTGATGAGGGATAGCCAACCCTGACCTTGACATATTCAGTCTCCTTTGACCTTCACAGGAATGGTGAGGCAGGTGAAGGCCACCTGTCCATGGTCACAGAGGATATAAAGCAAGATTCACACCTAGGTCTTTTTAAATGAATTCAATATGGAGGGCGGCTAGGTGGTGCAGGGAATAGAGCACCGGCCTTGGATTCAGGAGGACCTGAGTTCTAATCCGGCCTCAGATACTTAACACACTTACTAGCTGTGTGACTTTTGGGAAGTCACTTAACCCCAATTGCCCTCCAAAAAAAAAATAAATGCATTTAATGCTTCATTCATTAAGATGTGTGGTCACTCTGTCAAATTTGGTGCAAGGAAATCCTTGAACATAAAAGGTTTCTACCTTTTCATTCCTCCTAAAATTTTCTGGCTGAGGAAGAGTTAAAACAAATCCTGAAATGTGATTAATCCCCTCAGGAACACCAGCTTTGACCCCAGGGAGACTACATGAGGCTTTTCTGAAGCAAGAGGATCTTTACCATCTCTGAGACTTCTTTGTAGCAAGAGAACCTTTACCATCTCTTGGTGATTAATAGGTTTATCCTTCTAGATCCAGAAGGGACTTAAAGGACAAACTCTGTTTTAGAGGTGAGGAAACTGAGGGTCAGAGAAGGGCATGACCTGTCCAAGGCCTCATAGTCAGAAATCTGACTCTGGATTCAAATCCAAGCCTTCTGCCTCCCCATCCAGTGTTCTGCTGTTAGAGTGCAGCATCTCTATCTTTGATGGGGAACCAGTCCCACAGACTTTGGAAGGGGCATCTTACTCTCCAACAGGATGGGCTTGTGCCACATTCTGACTGGACTGAATGAACCCTGCCAAGTACCAATATGGGAACCTCAGGAATACAGAGAACTCTTTAAGCTGGTACTGTGGGGAACTCGAGAGTAAAGCAGGAGAAAAGGCCCCAAAGAGAGATGAGCATCCCCTCAAGGCACAGCCCCTCTTTGGGGGCCTGTTGATGTCACCACAAATGCTGACATAAGGATGAAGGACTCAGGCTCCTCTGCAGAGGGCTCCTAGTTATGGGGAAAAGCCTCCAGGGAGTAGGTCTGGGTTTAGAAAGCAAGCTGCTCCCCCCACCTCCTACACCCCCTTCATAGTAAGACTCATGCATCAAAGTCAAATGAAACCCAGAGATCTGGTCACCAGCCAAGCACATGTATTTTTTTTCCCCAGGGCATTTCCCAGATTCACAGAGAATAAGGAGCATGTAGGTTCTGCAACCATCAACTATAAGCCAGCTGGGTAGTGCAGCGGGCAGTGCTCTGGGCCTGGAGTCAGGAAGACCCGAACTCTGCCTTGGACACTCACTAGCTATGTGACCCAGGGGAAGTCACTTAACCCCATTTGCCTCAGTTTCCTCATCTGTCCAATGAGCTGGAGAAGGGAATGGCAAACCACTCCAGGATCTTTGCCAAGAAAACCCTAAACAGGTCAAAAAGAGTTGGACATGACTGAAACAAACAACAACACAGACGGGAGTGGAGAGAGAGAAAAAGGAAGGAAAAAGGGGTGGAGAGGGAGTGTGCATACACATACGAGAGAAGCGCCATTTAGTCAAAGTCTATGTATGGAACCTAAAGAATAAGACCAGTCCTTGGGATGCCTGCAATGCTCTCCATCCAAGCAACTGCAAGGAAAGGAAGCCCCTGCCACCAGAGGCTCTCCACTGTATTTGGGCTGTTCTAGTTATGAATAAGTCTGTATCTGAAATTCACTATGTTCAAAACTGAACTCATTGTCTTTGCCTCCCACCCACAGGCAGAAGGTGGATTTGAATCCAGGGTCAGACTTCCTATTACTATTGAGAGCCCACCCCCTCCTAGCCCCCCAGACTCCAACCTCACCATCTCTCCCCACGCATCCAACATGGCACTGAAGTCCGTCGACTTCACCTCGGTAACACCTCTCTGCTCCGTCCCCTTCTCTCCTCTGACACACCACCACTCTGATGGAAACCTTCGCTCCTGGGTTATTGCAGTAACCTCCTGTTTGCTCTCTCCCCTTCAGCCCTCCACTCAGCTCTCGGAGTGATCTTCCCACAGCACAGTCTGACCATGTCTTCAATTTATTTAATCAATAAACTCCAGGAGCTCCCTAGCCCCTCCAGGATCAAACATAAAATCTTCTGGTGTTCAAAGACCTTTAGAACCTGCCTCCTCCATCCTCCCTGACTCCAGAGACACTGCTTGCCTTGCTGCTCCTCAAAGAAAACATGCCATCTTCTCACTGCAGCCATTTTCCTGGCTCTCCTCCACACCTGGAAGGCTCTCTGTCCTCTTCCTCCTCAATTCTGGGGTCTTCCCTCTGTTGGTGACCACCGCTTTTATTCTGTAGACTTCTTGTTTGAACATGGCTATTTGTGTGTTGTCTTCCCCATCAGCTCCCTGAGAGCAGGGACTGTCTCTGACATTTCTTTGTATCCCTAGTGCTTAGCATAGTAGGTACTTTATGCCTGGCACCCAGTAGGCATGTAATAAGCACTTAGTGATTGGCCTTCCTAAACCCCTCTCCCCTTTTAGTCCTATTCTCCCCTCTGGGCCAAAGCAGACTATGAATTCAAATCCTTGAAAAACTTCAAATATTTGAGAAGAGTGATCGTGTTTTTCCTTGGCCTTTCCCAAGCGAATCATCCCCAGCTCCTTCAACTCACTCTTCTTTGATATGGTTTGAGGTACCTCCATGGCCTAGATGGGGCAGCAAGGTGATGCAGGGGACAGAGCACCAGGCCTAGAGTCAGGAAGCCACCTCCTCCTGAGTTCAAATCTGGCCTCAGACACAGAAAGCAAAGCAAGGCAGCCTCTAAGAATATATAAACATAGATCCAGACTCCCACATTAACTCTGCCACTAACCGCTGTGTGACTTCAGGGCAAGTCATGGCTTCTCTGGGCCTCAGCTCATTAGGATGAAATCTTCTCCCAGTGAACTACAAGCTTCTGGAGGGCTTGGACTGCTTTGTCTTTGTCTTAGCATAATGCCTTAAAGAAAGTAGGTGCTTAATAAATTCTTAAAGGAAGGAGGAAAGAAGGAAAAAAGAGAGGGAGGGAAGAAAGAAGAGAAAGAAGGAGGAAGGGAAGAGGAAGAAGGGGAAGGAGGGAGGTAGGGAGAGAAGAAGGAAGGAAGGAAAGAAAGGATAGAGGAAGGAAGGAAAGAAAGGAGGGAAGAAGAGAGGACATGAAAAGAAGGCAAGAAAGAGAGGGAATCCTGGAGCAGGAGCCAGGGGGAACCTCAGAGACCATCTTGCCCAAGTCCCTTATTTTTCACATTAGGGACCTGAGGCCCGAGGAGGTTCACTCATTTGCCCAAGGCCACAGTAGAAGCAAGCACTACAGGCAGGATTTGCACTCGGGTCCTCTGACTCCTTTTTGTCCTTTCCACACACGGGTGGAGCCTGGGCTGAGCTCCAGCCCTGGGGCTCTCAGCACAGGGAGAGTGAGGAGCGAACACAGCAGTTTCCTCCCAGTTTTTCCCAGTAGAAGGATCGTGTATTTCTCACAACACCCCCTTCAATCCCCCTACTTTTGTTACAGAAATTGTCCGGATGGGTTTTCCAACAATAACAGCTTTCTGGCGTGCCCTCCCGTGTTTTGCAGATCCCTTCTCTAAGTCAGCCCACACAGCTGAATCCCAGCTGGTCTCTAATAAGTGAAAATTCAAGGCACGCACCTTTGTGTATTTATCGTCTCACATTCACGCCTGCGACTGCTGGAGAGGGGAATGTAAAATCGGATGGAGGGGCTCTCGTTAATCTCTCTGTGCGCATGCGTGATTGGAGGCCCGGGCCAAGAGCCTCCAGGCTGACAATCAGCATTAGAAGGATTTGGCTGAGGCCCTGGGAAGTGATGCAGGTCCATTTCATCTCATGCCCATCATAAGGCGCCTGAGTCAGAGTAACAGAAGGGGAACAGGACACAGATCCAGCCACAAATATGGAACACTGGGGAGGGGGTGGCCTGCCCTACCTGGGACATGCATGCCTGGGAAATGGCCATCGAGGCCAGACCCTGGATTTCTCTCCTGGGCGACCTCATTTTGGCAAAAACTCTCCCAGAGAAGCTGAGCGCGTGTCCAGCTATGCGATCACTTACTGGAGTGGAGACGGGTGCCGTTGTTGGTGCTTCGGATCAGCTGGAAGGCCTTCTGGAAGCCCACAGCATGCTGGGTCGGGCTGTCGGACGACTTGATGCTACTGACGAAGGTCGACATTTTTCTTTTTGTCTCGCTGGTGGCCGGAGACAGGAACGTTTTGTAGCATTGATCGAGGGAGCAGGTCCTCACGGTGTCTGCCACCGTTAGCACAGAGATCTTAGGAGAGAAGAAGCGAGTCAAACATGGACTCACCTCACCATTTATATTAAATTCTGCACACACCAGAATTCCCGGAATGACAAAGCTCAGGGAGATATTTCTACAAATCTTAAAAACTCACAACTAGGGACAAAGAAATGCTGGAAGCACCGATCTGTCGGACCAGGAATGGACTGTGTGAGGTGGCAAGGGGCACAGGAGGGGGCTCCAACCTCTGTTCCCAGGGGAATTCAGTGATGTAAAGTTCATGCACAATTAAAAAAAATAACCAGCACAAGTCACAGAAAACCAGCAAGTGTATTTCACATAAAGAAAAATCAGCTAGCTCTGTGTTCAGATGCTATTCTGTCATTTGGAAAAGGAAACAGAGCCCTGGAGTGGGAAAGCCAAATCGATGTAGTGTTTGGTTTGGCAGATCACGGTGAGCTCTAGGTGAGCACATCTGTGTGAGGGCAGAGGTTAGAACAATTCAACCCCTGCTCCTCCCATCACATTCATCTTGGAGCAAAGGTGCAAGTGGCCACAGGAATCACACACACACACACACGCACACACACACACACACACACACACACACACACACTTTCCCTAACTCCTAATATTGACATATACAACCAACAAGATGAGGGAGCCCATTTTTCATGGAGGAGAGTAACCACAAGACGTGGGCAGGGTGTTAAACACAAGGCTGGACCCACAAACCAGACCCTGCCAGGGTTTAAGACCCAATGCTCAAAGAGCTGGAAAATATCTTTTTCCACGGACTGTTCCAAAGAAGGATTAAAATAATTAAAAACCATCTGCAAACTTCCAAGGATCAGAATGTGCTTTGGATGGACCCCCAGAGCCCAGTGGACATGGACGGAAAGAAGGATCACCTTATCATGCTCGTCGATGGAACTGAGGATGACCTGAGCCGCATCCTTGGCGATCTGAAGCTGGGTTTCCGTGACTGAGGCACCGTGGTCCATGATGACAACGATGTGTTTTGACTGGGGTCGAACCGTAGAGACATAGATAGGCCTGTGAAACATACAAGTAGAACATTGCTGGCCAATTCTTTCTGCCTTGGGATTTCCTCCTGAATCTCCAGTCTCCTTCTATCAATCCACAAGCATTTCTGTGTCTGGCACTGGGCTGGGCAAGTGAGATTCAAAGTAAACACGAAACCATCCGTACCCTCCCAGATTTGACATTCAGCTGTTTTTCTGTGGTTCCTGGTGTGCCAATCCTCAGCCCTGGGTCTCTGCCCTTCCCCCAAACTAGCCACTTTATCTTCTCTGACCTCCCAGCTACCCTGGCTGCTGGAGGAAGCTGAGCAAGTGTCTTGACTTGGTTGACTATAAACTCAATCAAGCACCAAGCATTTAAGCATTCGCTATGTGCCAGGGGACATAGAGGATGGAGGGGATGCCCTCAGACTCAGGAAGCCCTGGGTTCAGGTGCTGGACTGGATGTGAGATTCTGGGCAAATTCAAAACCTCTGTGGATTCTCTGAGGGGCAGAGTTGGGAGTTCCCTAAACCAATGTAAGCAGATCTGCTAAAAACCACAAGCCATGCTTTATCTCCAAGCCAGACTAGGAAGCCACTTTGGAAGTCCTGCCCCCGGGGCCATGCTGTCCTACTGGGTGGATGCCCACTACGTACCCCATCCCTCTCCTGGTCATGCTTCATCCCAACCACCTTCCTACCATGCACTTCTATCACCCCCCACCCCCATTCATTGCACCTCTATCCACAGTGCCTAGGATGGTGTCTGACCCTGAATAGGAACTTAGTAAGTACACGTCGATCGACCACTAGGTGGCACCAGAGTGCACAGAGCACAGAAGACCTGAGCTCAAAATCTGTCTCAGACACTAGCTGGGAGACCCTGGGAAGGCTAGCTCATCCTTCCATGCCTCAGTCTGCTCACCTGTAAAATGGGTATAATAAAGCACCTGCCTCCCAGAGCAGTTGGCAGGACGCCGGAGGCTAACATATGGGAAGTGCTCTGCACCCTTGAGGGGCAGTATAAATTCCACCTATTATTGCTATGATTATCCCTCTTATTGATCTGTAACTTTGCCGTCTCTCTTGGAGAACTGTCTGGGACAGGAGGTAAAACAGCCTGGAATCACACGCCTATATGTCCCAGAAGAGGACTGGAACCCTCGGCTTCCTGATTTAAGTGAGGCCCTCTCTCTATTCATTGAACTGTGTCTATTGTTCACCTTGGGTCAGGCAGCAGAATGATGGGGTGTTGGGGCTGAAAGAGACCTGAGAAGTTTGCTCAGAGAAGGAGCCTGGGACCCAAAGACGGGAACAATTCGCCCAAGGTCACGTGCCCAGAAAGTGGCCTCCAAGCCTAGCACTGTCTCTACCTGGGAACACTGAAGGTTGGTGAGCAGCCTTTTTCCTGGAGTTGTTTTATAGGAATTCAGTCATCTGCTGATCTATCTGTTTTCAATGATGAACATCTGGGGTCAATCTGCGCTTTTTTTTTTAAACCGGAATTTGCTTTGAGGTTAGCATAACAGGCCCCAGTTACTCAAGAGGTCTTGGTGGATGAAAGCAAACAGAGCATGGAGCTCTGTCGTGAAAAGTCTTGGAGTCAAAGGACCCGGGTCCAAGTCCTGGCTCTGCCATTTACCCTGGGTGATGCTATGCAAGCCCCATTCCCTCGCAAAGCCCAATTTTATTCCTCTGAAAAAATGTCAGATGACCCCTAGGAGACCCCCTTCCTGCTCTGAATCCTACAATCTAGGAATGGAGGGCTCTGAATTAGCCTCCCAGCACCCTCCTGAAGAGTGCCACCTGGGTATTGAAGAGAAGCATTGGGTTCAGGTGTAGGGATGGCCTGTGTAGTGGAGGTCCACCCAAGCTGCAGCCTGTGATCCTGAGATCCCCTCTCCAGATGGCAGCTATGGATCATACAGCCAAAGGCTGGAGTTAGCCCTTCTCCCAGGGGCTGGGCCGTGTCCACAGACTGGTGAAGCCCAGGGTCCTGAATCAGCACATAGGTATCAATCAAATGATATGATTACAAAGGAAACAGACTCTAGGAAAACATGATCATCTGGGTTCTTACAACATTATCAAGTGGGTTCTAAAGTTCACAGACTCCTGGTTAAGAACTTCAAATCCAACTTCATCCTTTCATTTCCAGATAAAGAAACTGAGGCCCAGGGAGGGAATGGCCCAATGTCACACAGGTAGTAAGTATCAGAGATGAGATCTGAACCCAGGTCTCCTGACTTAAGAACCAATGCTCTTCCCCTTTCTCCACACTGCCTCTGCCTGGAAGGCAGATTCAGAACCATCTGATTGGAATGATTCTATAAACCAAGGCGAGAATCTGTCTGTCTGTGGTCTGTCCATCCGTTCAATATATGTGTTTGAGAGACAGAGATGGAGAAAGGGGGAGAGAGACAGAGAAAGGGATGGAAGAAGTGGGAGAAGGAAGCATGAAGAAACAAAGAAAAAGAAATAGAGATAAAGAGAGAGGGAGGAAAAGAGAAGGGGGAGAAACAGATTTACAGAAATAAAAACAAACAGAAAAAGCAAGAGATGGAGAAAGAAGGAGATGGAGAGAGAGAGGAGAGAGAAGAGAGGAGAGATAGAAAGGAGAGAGAGAAAGGAGGGAGACAGGGGGGAGGAAGAGAGGGGGGGGAGAGAGAGAGAGAGAGAGAGAGAGAGAGAGAG